>NC_051058.1:23753535-23863535 GCF_904848185.1 Acanthopagrus latus
GTGACAGAGCATGTTGGGGGTCCGCTGGGACACCAGGACCTTGATCTGGTCTACGGAGCTGCTGAGCTTCAGGAAGCCCAGGTAGAGGCCCGGGGCGAGCCGGTGAGTGCTGCGCCGCTGGTACGCCAAAATATCCTGGAGGACGGACACAGAGACGGTTAACAGAGGAGTCAGAAACAAAACTGTACGTCTCTGCAGAACGACATCCACGTTTGATTGAGCTGATCTCTCAAATCTGGACCCGTGAAGATGGACAGATAACTGGGCTCATGTTCTGACGAACAGCTCCACTTCGTCCTGCTGCTCAGATAACATCCACCAACACAGCCCTCAGTGGAGAGGAGACAGTTCTGGGAGAATCGCCGCTCCAGCTTCTGATTATCGATTTTCAATTTAAAAGTTAAATGAATTGTAGTTAATATTTGTTCAACACAGAGAGAGAACCAGGACCGGACCGGCTGAAAACGGATCAGCTCTGCTCAGTTTAAGCCACAGACGGTTTCCTCTGAAGGAAAGTCTGATGGTCTCGTTTCAGTCAGAACAACTAACATCGTCTGGTTCCGGCTCGTCAAACGGGAGAATCTCCGGCTTAAAGTCAAGATTCCGTGTTTTGGACTAAAGAAGAAATCTGACGACGTCTTTGAGCTCTATAACGTAACAATTTAATGATTAATCGGGAAAATAATCAACGGTATCTCTTAAATAAATAATAACTGTTACTGTTTTCAGGTTCGTCGACTCAGACGGTCGATGTTGAAAACGACCCAGCAGAACAAAGGCGTGGCCCTCGTGTCCTTCCTCACCTGGATGGTGATGATGAGGATGTCGAGGGCGTACGGCTCCTCGGGCGTGGACAGGGACTTCCTCTGGCTCTGCAGTTTGGTCACCTGCATCCACTTCCCGCTGAACAGTGAGTGCTGGCTCTCCGTGTCGCGGATGGTCACCAGCAGCACGTTGCCGTGACGATCCTTAATAGGCTCGTAGTGGACGCGGCCCAGGTTGTGAGTTCCCAGAAGGCTCTGCAGGAGCAGCAGGTGATTTATTCACTCGGCACAGTCAGTAAATGAAAACTGTCGTTATGTCTGTCTGTTACTGAGAAACACTGAGGAGGAAATGATAAGAAACAGACTGAAGAAAGGTTCAGAATCCAGTTCAGCTTTTTAAATAGAATCATGTATGAAAGCTATACTGACTTACTATAACTATAACTAACTATACTGAATACTGACTGGCGTTTAGAAATCTGGTCAACTCTTCAGTTCTCAGACAAAACAAGTGATTCAGTCTGAAACTTCAGGCTGTCTTGACACTGACTGATGGACCAGATGAGGAAAAACTAAATATTTAAACTGATTTAAACTGAAGATCTGAAAGTGAAGCTGAAACATTTGGTCAGTAACATCAAAGTCTCTGCAACTAAATGACAATGAACACTTTGGTATTTAGTTGCTTGTTTTCTACAGAAGTTAAATACATTTGTGACGTATGTTTGATTGTGACGAGACGTTAAGGATCATAAATATAAACATATAAATAATATATATATATAAAGAATAAACCCATGACCATCACGTGTGAGCTGCAGCTGATTAAAACCTGATGGTGAGGTCATGTGATGGCGTGTTGGGAGTCCTGACCTGCAGCTGGCTGGCGGCGGTGAGCATCTTGTGCCGGGCCTGCAGGGTGGAGGACGACGACATAGACACTGACATACTCTGTCTCAGCCACCGGACGTCCTCCCACATACAGGACAGCTGCAGACACACACAGACAGACAGTTAACTACAGACAGACAGCGTCATTAAACTGTAGCGCCTCGTTAAACTAACTGCTCTTATGTGTGTGGCGTTCGTGGGTGGCTGCAGTCTGACGAGATCCAACAAACACCTGATTACTCCAACCGACAGAAGACGGCAGCGCTCTGATCAACACCGCTCACAGAGCCGCCACACGAGAAAAACACCTTCACCGTCAGACACGTTGGATCAGAAGACAGAGCAGCAGAGACGCCACCAACATCTCTAAAGTCCTGAACTCAGAACAGTTTGACTTCTGTCCTAACTGGAGATCAAGGTTGAATCCAACTGCATAAAACTGAGCTGCTTCCATCAAACGTTTCTCTTTTATCATCTGAATGAGGAACCGCAGAGACAAACCCCAACCTCAGCTTCCTCTGAGATAGTTATTCTATTGTGCTTTTATTTTGAAAAACAAACCCCAACCTCAGCTTCCTCTTAGTTATTCTATTGTGCTTTTATTTTGAAAAACAAACCTTAACCTCAGCTTCCTCTGAGATAGTTATTCTTTTGTGCTTTTATTTTGAAAAACACCTCAACCTCAGCTTCCTCTTCAGGGATCATTCTACAGGGCTTTTATTTTGAAAAACAAACCTCAACGTCAGCTTCCTCTTCAGAGATCATGCTACAGGGCTTTTATTTTGAAAAACAAACCTCAACCTCACCACTGGCCGCCCCCGATTGGACACCACCTGTTGACCGCTGAGTGGTAGCCCACAGCCAAAGTAGTGAGAATTCAACTTTATGCTTTTATTTTGAAACCCTGCGAGGACACTGCACCTTGGTGAACCACAGGAAGTCCTGCATGAGGGAGCTGCTGTAGGAGTCGTCCACTTCCACGATGGGGATCTGGTCCTCGGCTGTCACCAGTAAACTGTCCTTATTGTAGAACACAGCCGCCAGGTAGATCCCCCTACACACACACACACACACACACACACACACACACACACACACACACACACACACACACACCAGGGTGGTTATGACTTCCTGTCTATGGCTCTCAGCTCACTGGTTCCTTCTGAGGATGTAAATCTTTGTGAGATGTTTTACGTCAGCTGCACTTGGAGGAGGTTCATTGATTAAATGTAAAATACAAACATCAACAAACCTTTTCAGTGTTTTCACGAACTTGTTGGAGGAGTTGAAGAGGTGTTTCAGACTCCTGGAGACCGACTGCTTCCTGCTCGGGTTCTGGAGCTTCGATGCGTCTGAAAACAAGAGAAGAAGAAAAAACAATGCAGTCACAATGAGATTAACTGTGTGCGCGCGTGTGTGCGCGCGTGTGTGTTCGAGTCACTCTCCCATGTTGCTGCTCTGACTGAACGTTATCTCATCTCGTTCATTCGTTTCTATCTCTTTTCCCTCCCGTCCTCCGTCTCTCCCCGCGGCGCTGCGACGGCGGCCGGCCGCTCAGTGATGCCAATCTCCAGACCACAGGCCCCTTTTGACAGCTAATTAAGCGTCACATAATTACCGTCCTGTAAACAGACGTGGAGCCGTCTGACGCTCACAAACATGTTGGTGAGCTACCGTTCTGCCCGGCGGCTCGACAGCCAGACGACGTGATGGAGGGATGATGGAGGAGGACGAGTTTTACATTTCTGCCCCTGAGAACTGTAACATACCACTAATATGCTGAACATGTTCACCACAGTTTTGCGTGTTAGCATTCTGACATTAATATGTGATATGTGATGTCATCAGTTCTGAAGGGGTCGGACCTGATGATGCTGCTGATCAAAGTCAGAGGACGACTGAAAGCTGCAGTTGTAACCTTGACAGGACAGAGGAAACTCTCCAGAGGACACAGAATTAAAGGAGCACTCTGTAGTTTTGATGAATGAATGTTAATCAGAGGAAGAAAAAATTATATAAACAAACTGAAAAAACTATGAATAAGCTGAATAAACACACTGATTCAGGATTTCAAGTTGATTAATGTTGAGAGTTTGTGCAGTGAGTGTTTGGAGTAATAAATCTTGAGCTCCATCAGAGCTTTAATTCTGTTTCCTCTGTTCAGTTTGTAACTGCAGCTTTTACTTTTCCCTTCATTTGAATCTGACAATGTTTTTATGATATTATCAAGTTTTATTAAGACATAATAATGTTGATAAGCATTTAATGAGGACTTATAGGAACATTATGAACTAACAAACATCTCAACAATCTCTGGTTCAGACTGTAATTCATTCACACTGACTCAACATGAGTTAAAAGACTTTAAAGCATCATTAAGAAAACTGGTATCTCGTGTGATCTGGCGCCCCCTACAGTTTGTGAGTGCAGCACCACCATCATAAACACAGATCCCAGGTCTGTAACAGTTTGTCAGATGGAGTGTAGCTGCTGACTACAGACAGAACTCACGACATCATCACAATGTGATGTGTGAAAATGTGTGTTGAAGTAGAAAATGTCTGTGATGATCCCGACTGTTACACACTGCAGCATCAACATGACTTACAGCTGTGACTGAAGGTAAACATGACATCATGCTGCTGTAAGGTAGATAATTCATCCCCCCACACGCTGAGATAATTATGGGTCTTTTCTATTTCTCACTTTCTCAGGTCATACACTATATTATAAATCTTCTAACTGGCTGTTTTCAGTGTGTGATGTCATGTTTGTCCTCCAGTCTGATTGGAGGAGGTGGACAGTTTCATCTGGTTGAATCTCTACATGAGCTTGTTGCTCGGCTGTATGAGGAGGTAATCACAGCCTCTGTCCAGACTCACTCGCTCACTGTCACCTGTAAAATGACCCTTTCAGAGTCCGTCAGAGTGAAACCCTGCAGCGTCCACACACGCTCACAACAGTCATGTTTCTGATGCCTGCAGGTCGACCGCTGAGCCGTCGGACATGCAGAGGACGACCTTCAGCTCCAAAACATTACACAAGCGTACCTGCAGTCTGCAAAACGTCTCTGCAGAGAGACTGAGCGAGGCATTCAGCAGCCGGAACACACACACACACACACACACACACACACACACACACACACACACACACACACACACACACACACACACACACACTGGGCTTGTTATTTCAGTAACAGGTTGAGGCTGCCACCAGCTCTCAGGCTTTGAGAAGTCTCTGTGTGTTCGGAGCGCTGGAGGCTAACTGGCTTTGACAAGTGGATAATATGACAGGAGCGCAGCGCCCTACTGTGCAGCGCTGCACGTCACTCTGAATAAATAAAGAAATGAGTTTTGGTTGGAGTCGATTAATGAGGCCACCACCACCTTTCCATCTGATGGAGTCTGAGCTGCTCGTATATGTTTTCATTAACGCTGCTGCTGCAGTGTGTCGCCCACTCCTGCAAATAAAACAGATTCAGAGCGACAGCTGAAACTGAGGTGGGCAGAAAACAAGGAGAGTTCTTCTGTGTGTGTGTGTGTGTGTGTGTGTGTGTGTGTGTGTGTGTGTGTGTGTGTGTGTGTGTGTGTGGTCATACTGCAGTGTGGAGCAGAAACACAGCAGGGCTTTGTGAATGTTTCTATCAAATCAACAGATGGATTATGATGCTGGTACATTGACGACACAGTTAAACAACTTATTTTCTGTTTAAGAGCACTAAAGCTGTAACATGTAAACTACAGTGTGACCCACTGAGCATGTTAGCTAGTTGAACACCTCCAGATTCAGTTACAAGGTTTATTAAATATACAGTATTTTGTATATATATATATATATATATATATATATATATATATATATATATATATCTCTGTGTGTGTATGTATGTGTGTGTGTGTGTGTGTGTGTGTAATGACCTGCAGATAATCCAAAACTCAGGTTGTGTGTGCTGACAGATGTCTGTATGCAAAACTGTAATTTAACAATACAACTAATTATCTGTATAGTGTTTATACTATCTCACTGTATATTTTACTGTGTATATTTCCAGACTGTCTACTTTATTATATAATATTTTATTTTATTGTCTACTTTATTCATCTTTATCACTTGTTTCCATTCACGCTGTATTTCTATTTCTACTTCGCACAGAGCACCTGTAACAAAAACAATTTCCCCTCGGGGATCAATAAAGTATTCTGACTCTGACTCTGACTCTGACTCTGACTCTGATTCTGATTCTGATTCTGATTCTGATTCTGAATGACTAATGAAGCGTCGGGGAGCATCATTTCATCTGTCGTCATAAGATGTTGGACCACTCCTTTAAAAAAACAGCCTGAAGATAATCAGGGTCCACAGCACGATGTCATACACCTGAGTGCTGCTATACACACACACACACACACACACACACACACACACACACACACACACACACACACTATATGAGCTCCCTCTGCTCTATAGTGCTTCCTTTGTACCCACTGATTAATTTCACACATTTATTTTTGGCTCTCTGAGAATAAATTGTATAAATACACACCCTGCACACACACACACACACACACACACACACACACACACACACACACGGTGTACATTACATTTGCACACACAGCTGGGCTAACGGCTAACTGAACGAGAACTCCAAACATAAACTCAAACACACACAAATTGTGTGATGACATCATAGCTGTTGACTCAGAGTTGGTGAAGTGACTTAGGTGTTTTTATTTCTCTCTCACCACACACACACACACACAAACACACACACACCCGCACACACACACACACACACACACACACACACAGAGGACATCAGAGCAGGCCACCTCACATAATATTCATTTGTATCATATAATAAATACTTTTTAAGTCCATTTGTAATCAGTTACTGTGAGACTTTTACTTGAGTATTATTCACATTCTTCACTTTGACTGGTTTGTTGTGGTTGTGCCGCACAGATGCTCAGGATGACGTCTGCTGTCTGAGCACCTGACAGATCAAACCCAGTGATCAGACACTGACGCCTGTGTTTGGACTAAACATGTGACTGTTATGGATCTAGTGCACATCGACACTGAGACACACGGACACACTGTACATGCTAGTTCATTAGCTGGTTAGTTTGCTGATGGTCCCTCTCTGGTCACATCCTGAAGTGGCTGCATGGACAGAAGAAAGAATCGAAGCTACCTAACGATGGCTGTTGTGCCTGTACACTCTCTGTGGTGTCACTGAGTCTGTTATCGCCAGCTCTCTTCTCTTCATCACTAACTGTGTTTAACTGTGTGTGAGACGACTGATACTCACCTCCGCAGCAGTAGTGTGTGTGAGTCGCTCGGACCTGCTGCAGCAGACGCTCCATGGCCTCGATGTGGCCCCGCCTCCGCGGCTCCCGGCCGTCGCTCTCCCTCCAATCTGTGACAACACGACAAACACACGATGTGTAACGACTTCTTCTACTTCTATACTGCAGCACACGTTGCTGATGATACTCACATAGTTTCAGTTTAATCAGGTTTGTCTGACGCTGACTTGTGATGAAGTTATTTTGACTGAGAGTTCATCAGAGATTTGTCGGAGTCTTTCTGTGGTCACAGTGAATCATCGGATGATTCTCTGCTCTGTTCCAAGGTTCTCAGGTTGGGAACATTGGTTTCATCTCTTCGTCACGACTCGCTGCACATTCGAGTGCTTAAACCTTGAGCTGTGTTTGTCTGCTTTGTATTGATGTGCTGAAGTGTGTGTGTGTGTGTGTGTGTGTGTCAGGAGCAGAAAATGAGTGGGTGTTGGATTTAAAGAGGCAGAAAAAGAGAGCAGAGCCTGAAAACATAGCTGCTTCTCTAAAGCGCTTGAGATCCATCAGTCCTCCAGTGGCTGTTGAGATATTTCACACATTAACAAAACAACGTGAGGATTCATCGACAGGCCGACGACAGAAACAGTCTGTACCACGTTCTCACTGTTTCTGTCTGTCAGGAGCGATTTCACACGCAGGATTGTTCCTGAGGATCCACCCTGGTGCAGTTTGGACACGTTCAATAAAAACACGTCCTGATTAAATACGAACGCTGCTCTGTGCAGCGACAGGGGCGTGGCTTCTGCACTCTGTCTCACACCTGATCCCTCTCATGTGATCTCGTGGGGGAAGCAGACGTAAACAAACGGAGGTTAGCGCGGTGCTAACACTCGCTGTACGAACACGTTGCAGTGAGATGAAAACAAAAGCAGGAGGTTAAACGGGTCGATGTGGGATTTCTACTCGTCAGTGCAGGTGTGGGAGGTGAGATTAGACGTTTCTGTCAACAGTAGCATGCTAGCTAACATTAGCCCGGCATCACTGTCAGCAGCTGAGAAGTTTCAGGGCCAGATTAGATATTTTACTTGTGTGAAAGACCAACAGAACGACACCGTCATCACTACAGAGAGGCCTTAAAACAGACTAAAGAAGTTATGATTCCTTCATAGAGAAATGTCCCAGATGTTTGTCTGTGCAGCAGTGGTGACCGTCAGAAACACAGCAGGAGGGTGAACTCACTGGACGGAGCTGCAGATGGAGGGAGGGAGGAGGCAGCTGGACCCCAGCCCCTCATGTTATAAGCCGACACTCGGACGTAGTAGAGCCGACCCTGAAATGTAACCACAAAAACATCTGTGAACATAAAGACGTTATCTAGGAGAAAACAAGTACACATTACCAAAAGTATACGGACAGCCCCGTCACCAACACGAGTGATGGACCTCTGCTGTTCGACCGGGACCAAAACTCTGCAGTTCACTGGAGTTCAACATCTGAAAACTCTGAAACCAGAATAATCAAAGCTGCTACAGCAGGACAATCATAACTGTGGTTTTTGGCTGTCCACATACTTCTGGCCATATATTTTGTGTTGTACTCTTGCTCTGTGTCTTGTGATCACTGTGAACACAGTGGACTGTACTGACTGGAAAGTAATGAGGCTTTGCTGTTCAGAATCAGGTTACAAGTCCAACCAAGTCCGACTGAATGTCGCTGGAGTTGTTTTAAATCTCGTCTTAAATGTCACGGAGTCATTCAGCATCTCTTAGTTGATGTTTCTTTTAGATATTTCGTCTCTGTAGTTGCATCACGTCTCCTTGTGCTCAGTTTGTCTCTGTGGTTGTTTTGTGTCTCATTCTGCAGGCTGAGCTTCTGACGGTCGTTGTCTGATAAATCAGCGCTGCTCACACACCTGAGATGAAGATTCTGACTCAGGTCCATTTATCGTCTGAACTCATTACACACCCACAGAGTGTCTCGGCCTTTCCATTCGGGCAGCACGTTCTCTTCTAAATGTTTTCAGGGCTCTTGTGGAAGAATATGAATGCCGGCCGCTGCTCTAAATGGCAAACAGTAGATTCACCACAGTCAGTGTATTTATGTGGCAGGCAGTGATTCACAGACAGCTTCCAGTAAACTGCACAGCCTTCAAATGTCACTGCTGCCACTCAAACACATGACAGCAGAGTTGCTGGGGAGTGGAGAGACATGATCATCCCAAAACATGTCTGAATCCATGTGCTGCTGCTGTGAGGGAGGCCGGCTGTGTGTTGGTGTTCTGAACACAAAGCTGCTGTCTTCAGAAAAGTCAAACGCGCTGCTCTCTTTTGTTTAATCTGTACACAAACACCAGTGTAACAACACAGTCTGAGATTCATGCTGGAACAATTTGTCAGCTTTCGAGGAAATGATGATCTGTTCTGAGAGGAGAGAGAGTCAGAGGACTGAAGCTGCTGTTACCGTGGTGAGGCTGCTGATGATGCACTTGAGAGTCTGAAGATTATCCAACACCATCTCTCCGGCGAGCAGCGAGAAATCCTTCAGGCAGCTCCACTCCACTACACACACACACACACACACACACACACACACAGTTAACAATAAACGCTTCTCTTTTCATTACTAATCAATAGCTCCTCCTGAGATGAGGATATTAACCTTCTCGCTGCCTCCAGCTTTCTTCTACTTTCTTTTTCTCTCTGTGAAGTTTGTGAGAGCCACACTTCACGAGAGAGCCAAGTCTTAGATGTTTTCTCGTAACCCTCTTTGTGAAATCCCACAGTCCCCACATCGTTATCCATACTACACGTTACATTACAAAACCTGTCAAAGCTCCATGAGGTGAAGTGGAATCACCTGGATCATCCAGGTGAAGCTGTGACGTTGAGGACAGACAGCAGCAGTTTGATGCATCAGAGCTTTTGTTAGAAATCATTTGGTATCAGTATGAGAATCATGGCTTACGTGTAAGTACGGACAACAAAACCAGACAAATCATAAGAACCTCAACATCATACATATACTGTTCATCTGCAGCCAATGCATATCCACTGTTGTATGTCATATTTCAGTAGTTAGTCTGATGCATATTAGTTCTCAAGTCAAACAGTTCAGGCCAACTGTCAATAACTCTGAATGAAAAGACGTCTCTGCTGTGCACCAGCACCATGTGTTACTATGACAACAGGCAAAAACTGCATAAAGCTGCTCATTTCTTCTGTTGTGAAGGTTTGAAAATGGAATATTAAAATATAGTTACAGGAAACCCAAAAATGAAAATTCTGTCACTACAGCTGAACAAACTGAAGTAGGAGACCAAAGAAACATCACGTGTCCATCAGCTGGTCTGCTGTGACCACAGTCTGCATCACTACCTGATCTCAGACCAGATTTATAGTCTTTGGGGTCGAAGTAGTTGAACACAGCTAACCCTCACCCCTTCAAAATAAAATACAATTTAAAACCTAAATGATTTAAATGAGGAACTCTGATGTAATGGCGTGACGATCTCGACCTGTTGGAGTGAAGCTGAGTATCTGATGTGTGTGTTGTTCCGTCCAGGGATCACTACGTGTTACTTGTGTACTTGTGTGTGTTTGTACCTCTGTATTTGGTCACAACGGTGGAGTTGAGACACTGCGGCTCCTGGAAGGTGACCGTCAGCGTGGTGCTACTGCTCACGCTCAGACGGACCATAGACGGGGCCTCCGGGGGACCTGAGCAGGGGCACAGAGAGGCGTCAGCAGATATGTCAAATACATGATCAACATCTGAGGCTCAGGCTCAAGATCACTCCATCCAACACATCCAGCCCGCTGGTGTTTACAGCCGCAGGGTAAAAACTGGCAGACATGCTGAACATGGAGGGTGCAGGCGGCGGTCAGACTCTGGTCCGGGAGGGTTCTGTTTAGTCCAAAAGACAGCGAGGGGAGCGCCTCACACTGGTTATCAGCTGGACCACTGCTGGTTCTGATCGTTTGGTGATGCAGCAGCAGATCTCAGGTTTTCACTTGAAAAGACTTTGGATCACAGATGAAACCTGCCAGCGTCTCTTCGCCTGAGCGGAGACGAAGCACTCGACAGTGTGACGGCCTGCAGCCGGAAACCAGGACGTGTAAATGCTACAACTCTGCTTGATTTCCCAGAGCTCCACCACTTCCTCCACCCTCCACATCTTTGTGTAGTTATCTCTTCATGTCTCTTTTGACTTTCTAGTCTCTCCTCCTCTCTGGTACCTTCCCCTCCACCTCCACTCCCACGAATCCTGCTGAGAGGTGAGACTCGTCTGGAGTTTCCTTCATCACAGAGTCGTAATCATCTCTCACGTCATTACTGAGGAGCTCATCACACACATACAGTCTGAGGAGTTAATGATCATGTTAAACTCAGATCAGTAAATCTTCAGCGCTCAGTCTGAAGTCATATGATGAAATAACGCAACAGGATAATAAGTATTATCATAGCAAACACCCACGAGCTGGTAGAATGCAAATACATTTACTAAGAAGTTGACTGTGGTACCAGTGTGTCCACATGGTTCTGGTGTTGGTCAGCCCTGGACAGGGATCAGCTGTGTAGTGACAGTGAGTCTGTGAACGACTCTGATGGTTTCGCTGCAGATCATCACAGTGTGTAACCTTCATCAGAACGACCCGGTGAAGCAGAGAACTCGTCTGTCACCTGGAGTGGTTCCTCTCATAATCGCAGGTCGTGTCTCACCTGTAACCTCATGTCTGCTTCAGTTTCTGCAGCTTCAGCTGCTCGTTGGATGAATGTAAAAACATGGAGCGTGTGCTGAATGATTCGAGGTCACCTGTATCGGACCTGAGCGATCACATTTAATCACATATGATTCAGAGGGACTCACGTGCGTGCTGGAAGCCCGTCCTCATGCGTTTGTACAGCTTGCTCCTCCACTCCCAGGCTCGCAGCTGCTTGTCCTTGTGGCAGGCCTCCAATGAGAGGCCGTCTCTCTGCGCCTGAGCCGCCAGGTCCGCCGCCCGCCGCTCCGCCTCCAGCACCAGCGAGCTCAGGTGGGCCTCCCGACTCTCCACGCTCACGACTGCAACAAGAAGCAGACAGCGAGCGCTGCAGTGAGACCCGGAGCCGGAACCACCGACGACCAGCAAAGCCTCATGTGATCGATCCAGAGTTTCTAATGATATCATGTCTTCAAAATCAGATGAGTTACAGCTAGCATCATTAATCACTGGTAGAGTTATAATTACACTTCCGTTGATGGTTACTAAATAAAAGTCTTTGTCAAACTGATGTTTTACAAATAAGAGTCAAAAACAATCGGCAAAGGTTTACTGAGCGACAGATGAGCCTGTTATTATCAAGTGTTTCTCCTCTCAGTCAGTGTTAGTTAAAAGGTAATAAGATTTCATTAATAAGAATTTATCAGTGTCAATAAAATCAACACACCTTTTGCTAAATTATAAAACATTTAAAAACACTTACTAGAAAATAAACCTTTAGTTTCTAGTTATAAAAGCGTCTCATGACTGAACAAAGTGTCTCTGTGTGAGTCTGTGAAACAAACGCCGACGTCTCTGTGAAGTGACTGAACCGCAGTGGGTCCGGTTCTGAAGGACCGCTTCAAGAACTTCTGTTCATAATGAATCATTCACTCAGTGAAACGTGGACACAGAGTCCAGATTAAAGGAGACCAGCTGTCCTCTTCGTCTCATCTAACGAGACAGTTTTAGATTAATCATCCATCCTTGTTTCTATTCTTTTATCTATTTCTATTTTTGCATTTATTTAATAAACTATCTATTTTTATATTTCTTCTCTGTTTTTCTTTTCCTGCTTTATCGCTTTGATTCCTTTAACTCGTTTGTTCTTGTTCTAACCTCAGACGAGGCTTCGCTGTTCCACTGTTCATTTAAAGGTGCTGTAGAAATAAAGTGTTCTATATTATTATTATTATTATTATAATTATTATTATTATTATTATCATCATTGTTATTACACACGGTGAATATGACTACATCAGTGTAATGAATGAGCATCATAGTGTAACATCACACAGGTCTTAGTATTGAGTGTTAACATGATGTAGTCTGAACCTGAAATGAGACGATGACAGAACAAACTGCTGTGAGTCTGATCGGATCAGAAGCTGCGGAGCAAACAGAACCCTACAGAACTCTAAAGAACACGTTGGACTCAACAAACAGCCTGAAGCAGCACGTGTGCCTCGTCTCCGGTCAGGTCCAGCTCTCCACCAGCTGTCTCGTTAATGACAGAAAGCGTCTGCGGAGGAGTGAAGCTGCAGGTTCAGCTCGGTCAAGGCCGGCGAGGGCTGAGCTCAGCCAGACAAAGAGGACTCGCTGCAGCGTCCTCGTGAGAGCTGAAAGAACAAATCGAGGCCAAACCGATGGAAACAGTCTGAACAATAAAAGGACCAAGACTGCAGGGAGCTGATTTATTCACACTGCTCATTATATGTTCAGATATTATGTTCAATGACTTAAAACATTCTGATAATGAAACAATGATGTGTGTGAGACCCGTCTCCACCACGTCTACACCTCACTGTTGCTCCTGATTTAGTTTTCTTTCCTCCCCAGTCTGATGTTACAGAGGGAAAATAAAACCACACAGCTGAATACCTGTCGTATTAATGCTGTGACTGAAGTAAAGCCTGTGAAAACTGCTGCCGTGTTTTCTTCAGCTTTGTATCCTCGTCACTGCTGATTGTTTGTTTCATCAGCAGCTGTGAAACAGTGTTTGTGTCAGCGAGTGACTGTGTGCAATCAGACGTATTCAGTCAGTGGAATCTGCTGCAGAGACTCAAACTGAACGGAGTTAATTGTTAGTGGGAGATGATAAGATTATTATCTCCACTAACAAAACCCAGAAAGACAAGAAACATGAGAGCAAACAAGACGGTGAGATAAAAAAGACGTCTCAACAAGAAAATAACACACTTTACAAACACATTTTATCAAAGGCAGAAAACATGACAGTGTTTGTATTCCTGCAGCTGCAGATTACAGAATGAATCACAGACACACTTTACATCTTTACCGACAGTTTGGTTTGATTCTGCTTCAGAGGGAAACAACGTGACAACCAGATGGTGAACACAACAATTAGATTTCTGAACAATTACAATAAACTGATGAATTTAACTGCACATTATCTGAGTTCAGGCTCCATCGTCCTCACCAAACACGGAGAGAGAGCCAAGATGGCGTCCGCGTTACATCAGGAGGTTGAGCTCCAGACTGAAGATAAGGACTTTCTAAGAGGTGTGGACCTTTGTGAGCGGACCAACTGTTGAATCAACGAGCTTTCATCAAGGCAACAACATAAAGTGAAGAAACGTCCTTCTGACCGATGCACATGTGAATCAATGTCTCAGCAAACACCACAGCAGAAACCTGCAGAGGTCTGGTGACGCTGACGCTGCAGTCGCATGATCAACCTGGACGTGTCACTTCCTGCTCAGCTCGGCCCGTCAGAGCCCGGCTAGCTGCTAACGGCTGCTAATTGAAAAGGCTGTAAATTAACAGGCTGCTGTCTGACGAGCAGCCGCCTCACACAGGAGAGCACTGTCTGACTGAAAGGTCCACACATAGAGCCAGCGGGCCCCGGGGGGCCTGTAAACACACACACACACACACACACACACACACACACTCTCTCTCTTTGTAAAGATAAGAGCGCAGCTGAAATGTGCTTGAGTGGATGATTAGTTGTAATTAATTAGTTGTGATTGTTTCACGGCTCTCATTGATCTGACGAACACTTTGTTCAACACAAATATTAACGATGGAACATTTAAACCAGCTCATAACAACCACTGAGTCCTGATCACTGAACACATCGTGAACAGTGCTGTAAAACTCTCTTAATCATCTGACGGATGCTTAAAATCAATTAATTTTAAAAACATTTTACTGAGACTCTGATGCAGAATGTAATCTGTAAAGTAACTAGTAACTAAAGTTGTCACAATATTGTTTTAAGGCCTGTCAGAGGTCAATCTGTGTGCTTTTACTGCTGTGACTTTAAGACGGCAGGACACACACACACACACACACACACACACACACACACACACACACACACACACACACACACACACACACAGCTGTCAGGCCCGGCTGACTGATTTACTTGGCACTTGAGGAATGACATAAACAGAGAGCAGCCGGCCCCAGGAGGGAAAACAGCGGCAGTGTTTACTCTGTGTTTGTTTACAAGGATGGGATTGTACCGCCGCCCAGAGTCCAGGCCGCTTGTTTGGAGAGCTCTCGCCGCCGCGGCCCCGCGGCACAATAAATCACTTAGCTGTAATTGCCCCGGCGTTACATGCATCATTGGAACAGCTAAACCATTAAACGACAAACCTTGTTAAAGCTGTTCGGTGGGGAGTCACGCAGGAGGCCCACTCGCTGTAAAGTGGCCACTGTTCTCACACACACACACACACACACACACAGTGGGGGCTAATGGGGTTTCAGTAGTAAGGTAAGAACCACCTGTCTTTAGAGGGTTTACGGAGGACAACCAGCGGACTGATGGAGGGGAAACTCTGTGTGTGTGTGTGTGTGTGTGTGTGCGTGCGTGCGTGGGCATGGAGGGGGGATAGCGGGCTCATTCAGGTCCAGCTAGAGGAGACCCAGACTGGGCTACAGACACAAACACAGACTCTGTCTGATCCACAGCATCTCACACACACACACACACACACACACACACACACACACACACACACACACACACACACACACACACACACACAGTGAGTGAGTGTGCGTGTGTGTGTTCAGTGTTCGAGCTGAACTGGTTTCATGTTTCTGATCTTTTGGGTAAGAAGGTGAGAAAGTGTCAGAACAATGAACCCGTTTGGAACCCGTTCAGCAGAACATCTGGTTTTATTTGTTTTCTGTCCTTCACATCATAAACACCTGGAGGCCTCTGGACTCATGTGGACCGACGCCGCCACTCTCATCTGCTCGCCTCTAAATTAGCTTCTCTGTCTAAAAGGTCAGACCAGAACCAGCCCGATGCGACGGCTGTCTGAGGCCGTTTGATCAGCACTGGAGCTGATAAAGTGAAATACAGACGGGAGGATCAGACCTCACTGAAGAGTCCTTCCTGTCTGTTGTGATGAAATTGGGTTCATTGATGTTCAGAGAGATGATCAGAACATGAACTCTACGCTGAGACGTCTGCAGCTGTGAGCTCCTCACATCAGTCAAACTGTGACAACAGGTGAAGAGTCAGGTGTGAGGAGGAAACATCCGTCCACGACTGATCAAACACTGAACAGCTGAACGGGGGAAGCTGATCTCTAACCAGCCACATGCTGCTACTTCTCTCCAGCTGACAGATGCATCCAGCCAATCACAGCTGCACGTACAGGTAGCACCTGCAGAACGTTTCTTCATTCATGAATTCATGAATCAGAAAACAATCAATCAATGATCACCAAGCCAAACAATGTGAAGAATACGACTGACTGAACACCTGGAATAACAACTCATCAATCATCTTTAACCCAGAGACAGAGACATGACAAACAGCTGATCACGTGTGAAGCTGGAACGATGGTGATAATCAATAATCTGTTAACAGCCTGATTGATGAATGACTCGTGTTCAGCTGTATGTGTGTAAACTGTCGGGTAGTTTAATGTATAATAAATGTTCCTCATGTTTCAGTCCGGTACTGGAGCACTGGACTTCAGTACCGGGCTGTAGCAGCTGTGGTGGACTCACAGTGTGGACTCTCCTTGCCGCCAGCCTTCAGCAGCAGTTTGGCGATGGGCGTGTTGTTGGTCATGATGGCGATGTCGAGCGGCGTCAGGCCCTGACTGTTGGGGGTGTTCAGGTCCAGCTCGTCTGCTGAGAACTGGTAGAGGAGGATCTGCACCGTGTCCAGGTCCTGCTGCTCCACCGCCTCGAAGATACAGTCACTGCCCTGCATGGTCTGAGGAGAGGACAGAGGACAGAGGACAGAGGTCAGAGGACAGAGGACAGAGGACAGGACAGAGGTCAGAGGACAGAGGACAGAGGTCAGAGGTCAGAGGACAGAGGACAGAGGTCAGAGGTCAGAGGACAGGACAGAGGACAGAGGACAGAGGTCAGAGGACAGAGGACAGAGGACAGAGGTCAGAGGACAGAGGACAGAGGACAGGACAGAGGTCAGAGGACAGAGGACAGAGGACAGGACAGAGGTCAGAGGACAGGACAGAGGACAGAGGACAGAGGTCAGAGGACAGAGGACAGAGGTCAGAGGACAGAGGACAGAGGACAGGACAGAGGACAGAGGACAGGACAGAGGACAGGACAGAGGACAGAGGACAGAGGACAGGACAGAGGACAGAGGACAGAGGACAGAGGACAGGACAGAGGACAGGACAGAGGACAGAGGACAGAGGACAGGACAGAGGACAGAGGACAGAGGACAGAGGACAGGACAGAGGACAGAGGACAGAGGACAGGACAGAGGACAGAGGACAGAGGACAGGACAGAGGACACCACGTCAGCACCACGTGCCTTTATTCTGAAGATGGACCGTATGGACTATGCTGTCTGCTATCTGACTTCCTGTCTGGTTTGATCTGCCCTGTGCAGGCTGACCCGGCGTGTCGTCTCCATACAGCTGAGCGAAGAGACGCCGTCGTAACACAGCGCGGTGAAGCCGCTGAAACAGGCGTGCTGTGTAGAGAGGCCGCGGGCAGCTCGGGCGACAGAATCATGGCCGTGCTGAGGAGATGAGAACTGTATGGAAGCCCTGAAGGGGTTTTTTTCTGGTGATCCACTTTCTAAACCTGGTCTATTTCCTCTCCTGTGTCTACAGCTTGGGATCATTATCAACTCATTTTTGTTTTTTGAAATAAACATAATTCCATTTTCTTCTCTGTTCGTCACACAAGAAAAAAATCCCATGGAGATTCAGTTAAAGCAAATTCTACTGAAAAAAAACAATTTCTCCCAATTTATTTTTGGCAGGTTTTACAGATGTGAACAGAATCCTGATATCAGGTCATAAACACACGACACCAGAGAACGGTCCACCAGAAGGATAAAGTCTCTCTGACCCCTCGGGGCTTCCATAGATGTGATCCAGACTAGAACTGGACCTCATCCGTCATGAGTGATCCCTGGTCAACTGTCATATTACAGGAAATATTTAATCACTGGGCTGCACTCACCTGGTTACCGTGGTTACCAGATGAAAGCGCCCGAACAACAGATTTGATTTGTTGACAGTTCAGACTGACGTTAGCGACCATCAGGTTACCATGGGAACAAGCAGGAGAGTGAGGGGCGGTCTGTGGTAGCTCTACCTCGTCGTCTGTGATGAAAATGTCCCGCCCACTCGGTACCAGCGCCTCGTTCAGTATCATCCAAAGAAGTACCAACGAGTTTGTTGCCACGGTCACGGCTGGAAACTGTCCTGACGTCTGGTTTGAAAATGTCCCGCGGTTTCACGTTATAAATGTAGAGATGCTGGCTGAAACAGCCGTCTCTGGTTTTAGCAGCTTGCCGTAATAAGTCGTTACTTATTATCCATCAGCTTCTGCGTAAATGTTTTCAGATCTCAGCCGATATGAAACGCTTTGATGCTCGGGGTGATTTACAGTGCGCTGCTGTTGACTGTCACACATCTTCAGGGCTTCAGAACCACATTTGAGGGAACACTGAAAAAAACATGCGTGTCTCAGCTGATGGATCGATATCTGACCGGCAGACGTATGCTGACAGTTACCGTGACGACCAGGTTGCTCACACAGAAACAACAAACTGAGGATGTTTTCTCACACTTTTCCAGAACCTGTTTGTACCCGAGAGCGAGGGCTTCACCTGCCAGGTGTCAGCAGCAGATAGAGGCCGACAGGATGAAATATGTTGGCTGAGATGTAAGTGGTAGATAAGTAAAACATTTACATATTGTTATTGTTCTGATAACTAAGAAGTGTTGAACCTGCAGAAGACAGAATGATATTATTATTGTTTTATTAACATTTGTTCTGTTTCTGTGCTGCTGCAAACACCAGAACAAACTCCTCGTGTATCTGAAACCCAACTCTGTTTAACTGAGATCATTTTGACCCCTCTAGCCTGCCGTAGATCTCAGAAGCATCGAGCTCTTTGCCTTTTGATTTTTTCACTCCCACCCTCAAACACCCCTCCTCCCCCAACGGCCTCTCTGTCATGTCTGCTGTTGTGACTGCTCTGTAAATGTCAGCACTCACACACACACACACACACACACACACACACACACACACCCGTCATCACACATGATGAATCTCAGCGACCAAATATTTCTCGGCACAGCAGGACGGACGTGATGATGGAGGAGCTAGAATGAAGAGTGAGAGATGACACCGAGTGTCCTCGAGCAAGGCACTCGACCCTCCCCTCTAATTCTCTGATCGCCTGTGAGAAGAACAACCGCTGCCTGAAGACAGACCGCCTGAAACTCTGCAGCAGCGGCTCGGAGATGGAATGGAACATGTGACAGATGGAGCACAGAGGCTGTGCAGACATCAGCGTTAACAGAATTAGTAAAGAACTTAACGAGGTCTTTATTGATCGGCAGCCTCGCCGGGTTTCCCTCAACATGTACTGTGTTCTTTCTTCTGAACACGGTGAATCATCGAGACCTGCTGATGACTAACACGAATGTTCCCAGACGAGTCAGTGAGGAGACAAACAGGTTTATTACGTTCAGTGGAAGCTCTGAAACCAGAGTGAAGTCTGACAGCTGATCCAACACCTTCTTTAAATCTCAAATGTGTGTTACCGACTGTTTTTGTGTCAACGTGGGGTCAGGGGTGTCGGTGAACTGACACTTCTCAGGTGATTTGATATGAAGCATTATTTTGAAAGTGTGTTTTACCAGTGAATGTTTCTCCTCGTCCTCTCCCGCTGACTCACCGAGGCTTTGCGGAGGCGGTCCGTCTTGCCGAAGAAGTAGGCATCTTCGAAGGAGGAGGTGCTTCCTCGTAGCTTCTCCGACAGGTTCCTGTAGAGGCGCTTGGCGGCGCTCGGGGAGGCCGGCCCACTGGGGCCCTTCCTGGTCTGGGACAACTGCAGGTTCTGCATCTGCTGGTTCATAACACCCGGGAGGCGTCTGCTGGGATGGAGAGAGGAGGAGAGACAGGTGGAGGCTAATGATCTGTGGATCTCCATCAAAACATCAGAACTGATCTGTTTAATACAGTTAGAATGATTCCTCTGAGGTTTTATATATCAGAGAGCGACTCAAAGCTTCATGTCTGTCCGCCTGCTGGACTCTCTGCTGCCTCAGCCTCGACACTCTCACCACAGATCGCTTCAGTTTTTCATCCAGCAGCACCCAACCAACCACCCAACCAGCCAACCAACCGATGCTTGTACGGTTCTGTGACCTTCAGTGTTCTGAAGTGATTTCACTCCACTGTAGGAGCTCCAGCTCGACCTGTGACACCATCAGAGCTGCAGGAACCATCCACAAGTTCTGACAAGAGCCGGTTGAATCAAACTGAGCTGACGTCTGAAAATCAGACCGAGCAAACTCTCAATCCTCATCCCGAAGAGACAACAAGACGCTTTAAACTATTAAAACAGCACAAACTGCTTTTATAATTGTGTTACATAACTCACTGCTCAGTCTGACAGTGTGTGTGTGCGTGTGTGCGTGTCTGTCTACTCCTTAAATTATTCATATGATGAAGAGGAGAACAAATTATTTGGCACCCTCGTTTACACAGTTTACGTTCTAACATAATGAAACGAATTAAAAACTTCTGTCATGTTTTCAGTTAATTATCATCTTGATCTTCATCCATTCACACAGAACTCTGACCCACTAACAAGCCCGTCAACCGGGAGCAGAATAATCCCTTCATCATCACATGAACCCATTAAAACGCTCTCACACTGACGGCTGAAATCTGGATTTCATTGAGGATTTTAGAGCAAATTTGCTCCAACTGTACAAACACACGTTACTGGTGTCTGAACGGACCGCACAGTTCTGTTCTGAACTCCTCCTGAAGCTTTAAACCAGAACTGTGAGACTAGGGGACGACCTTAAATTGTCTGGTTCTGTCCACGACCCAAAGATGTTGGGTCCACTGTGTAAAGCCCTGCTCACACACAAACACTCCCTCAGCACCAAACGCAGATTCATCCGCTGCTGAAAATAGTCCCCGACAGGCGCACTACTTCCTCCTGTTTGTCACACACACAAACTATTTTCGGGCAGCTGAACCACTTTTATGAACCAAAGCTCAAGGTGTGTTAAACCACTGGTAACCATGGCAACAGCCCCACTGCCTCAGGTGCAGGCAGCAGGTAACCAGCTGGCTGACCCAACAATCAACACACTTTAAGATTTTAATGTTCCCTCCTACAGATCACTGGCTTGAATTAATCTGTCCCTTCAGTGGACGACTCCAAACACTACATTACCCATGAGCCTCCGCTGCTGTTGCTACGGCGAGGAGTCTCCACCTGCAGGTGTGTGTGTGTGTGTGTGTGTGTGTGTGTCCTCACCTGTCCAGGCTGAGTGAGGATCGGGGGATTCCCGTGTACAGCAGCGGCTTCAGGTCTTTAATCAGAGCATCTCCTGCCGGTCTCTGGTTCCACTTCTGAGCCAACCGAGAGATCTTACTGTCCGACCTGACACACACACACACACACACACACACACACACACACACACACACACACACACACAGAAGAACAGAAGGGTTGTTAAACCTCCTGACTATAAATCCTCAGAGAGAAGAAGTCCTCTGCAGGAGCTGTAAGAGATCAGAAGAATGAAACGCAGCTTGGATTCAGGACTCCTTCACATCTTCGCCTCCTTCACTCTCTGTCTTGACAAACTGTCACTCTTCTCGGCGTCGTCACGACAACGAAAACTTCACTGCGGCGAAAAGAATTATTTCATAGAGACTCCATCAAGCGTCTTCTGACGGACTCGGCTGTGCTCCGACTTCACGCTGGACTGCAGAGAAGGAAACTCTCAAACTGAACCTCAGCGCACCTGAACGGGTCGATGATCCAGCATCATGACCCAAATAAGGACCAGACACCTGTCAGACACCTGTCAGACACAAACCGAGGCAAAACACTCTCCTCATAGATGCTGAAGTAGAATAAAAAACTTTCCGGCAGCAGTAATACTCACTGCAGAGACCAACGAGGATCTAACCCAGCGCATGAGTCTCCTCCGCCGGGTTAAACCTCTCTGTGTGCTGCCTCCTGGCTGCCTCCGGCTCTCTGGACCTCTGGATCATCTCCAGAGGGGGAGCAGAGACTCCGGCAGCCCCAGATGTGATGCTCAGTCCTGGGTACGTGTGAGAGACAGCGCTCCTATCTGCTCCCTACTGTGGAGCTCCGGCTCACTGTGCTGAACACCTGTTCACCAGCGAACGCATCGCGACACATCGGCATGTGCACGCACACACACACACACACACACAGCAGGGGGAGAGAGAGAGAGACAGAGAGAGAGAGAGAGAGAGAGAGAGACAGAGAGACAGAGAGAGAGAGAGAGAGACAGAGAGACAGAGACAGAGAGAGAGAGAGAGAGAGACAGAGAGAGAGGAGGAGAAATAATGAGATACGGATGTTGGAGAGGAGAGCGAGGCTGGATGTGTGTGTGTGTGGGGGGTAGTTGGCGATATGAGAGGCGCACACACACACATGCACACACACACACACACAGCATGGAGGAGGGGCAGTAGCTCTGAAAGGTCTGAGAACAAAAAGGAGAGCGAGGGGAGGTGACAGTGAGGAGAACAGGAGATTAAATCTACTGACGCTCTGGAGGAAACAAGCCGCTGCAGCAGATTCTCACTGAAGAACAATTAAATTAACACAAATCTGAGTTTGAGGAATTTAAACCAGCACGTAATAAAACTCAGCGACATCGTCTGCAGCAGTCTGTGCTGAACACAAAGTGATGGTTCACTGATGAAACCTGATTATTTTCACTCTCATTGGTTTTCACATTATTTAACACGTATTTCTTCATCGTCACCTCGATCAAATGTCACAAAATGCTGCAGGAGAGTTTTAGTTCCTGGTGAACTGAGCTTGTTTCTCAGAATCACTCATTAAAGGCTCTCATATTATTATTGATAGAGTCAGATATGATATTAACGACTCTGAGCTCGTCTACATGCAGTTTAACAGACTGATCCTGCTCTCATTTATCAAGATTCCACATTATTCATGCAGTCGTGTGAACGCATCATGAGATCTGATTCATCGGATAAAAATCTGATTAACACACAAAGTTCTTTGCCGACTATGCTGTGCGACTGTGTGACACCGTGGTTCTGGTTCTGTTGATGCAGCAGAACCATGTGATCAGCCCGTGTACTCTGCAGAGCACAGTTTCACCACGTCAGCAGGCTCACTGTTGTTCCTCTGAAGATTATTTTGTTCAGTGCATAAAATTGAAAATGTGGAGCAGCGATTCGTCACAAACCAAAGATCTGCAGTTCAGTGTCACAGACAAGGAAAGAGACCAGAAACGTTCACACTGATTGATCATCTTCACAGTAAACATTTTAATTGATTGATGAGTGACGAGTCGATCGACTGTCGCAGCTCTCGTAACATCGTGACGTCAGAGAGTTTAACCTCTGACCTTTATGACATCACATGTCACCAAAATCTAGTCAGGTCATCCTCCAGTCGTAGTGGACGTCTGAACCCAGTTCGTGGTGTCACATTCACAAACAACCAGGACACGTTTCAGAGACTCGGTGGTTTCTGAGCATTCGTCACACGTCAAAGGTCAAACTGGATTCTCAGGTATCTCTGGACGACCGGACCGCCCCCGCTGCTCCGGCCCGACTTTACTGCTCTGCACCAGGTGGAAAACTACCGGCCTCACTGACCTCCACAAACACACACACACACACACTTTCATAACTAATTAAGCACAAAGTGGATGAAGCGGCGTCCGAGAGTCAACCCGCCTGCTGAACAGAACCAACTGGGTCTTCATGTTCTGTTATCTACGTGGTTTCTGGTCATGTGTTCAGAAAAAGCTTGTTTCATGCAATCTCACACAGAATTAACGACTTCACAGACATCTGTAAAATCTACAAGCTGAACTCAGATACTGACTGAAGTGTGTGTGTGTGTGTGTGTGTACGCGCGTGCATGTGTGTGCGCGCGTGTATGTGTGTGCATGTGTTCGTGTGTGTGCGTGTGTGTGTGTGCATGTGTTCGTGTGCGTGCGTGTGTGTGTTCATGTGTGTGTGTGCATGTGTTCGTGTGTGTGTTCATGTGTGTGTGTGCATGTGTTCGTGTGTGTGCGTGGGCGTGTGTGTGTGTGCGTGTGTGTGTGTGCGTGTGTGTGTGCATGTGTTCGTGCGCGTGTGTGTTCGTGTGTGTGTTTGTGTGTGTTCGTGTGTGTGCGTGTGTGTGTTCATGTGTGTGTGTGCATGTGTTCATGTGCATGTGTGTGTTCATGTGTGTGTGTGCATGTGTTCATGTGCATGTGTGTGTTCATGTATGTGTGTGCATGTGTTCGTGTGCGTGTGTGTGCGTGTGTGTGTGTGTGCATGTGTTCGTGCGCGTGTGTGTTCGTGTGTGTGTGCGTGTGTGAGGATGTAAACGTTCACTAGTTTTCACTGCGGTGATACAGACTGTGTGTTACTGCAGTTCTGTTTGTATCTGTTCACTCTTTAACGTCGGCTTCATTCTCACCTAGTTTCTGCTTATGTTTTATCACATCAGATCAACTTTAGAAGTTTCCTAATTTTTTTTTTTTTGCAGTCAGCCAACATAAGTTGTGAATTAGTGATGAACACGACTTGATAAAGAGTCAGGGAGGGTTAGAAGACTCAGACCAGTCCAGAGGGAAACGCTTCACTGACCTGCAGAAACAACTCGCTTCAGTTCATCGGCTCCCTGAAGGGAAGTTCTCCTCGACCTGAAGCAGGTGGGGTGTTTCATTCAAATCATAAAAGTGCAGTAAGAAGACAGCAGCGACTGGAAACCCTGAACAGGAATCATCAGAGAACAGTAAAGGTCCAGACGCGGTCAGTCCGGCTGTTTTTTCCTCCAAAACATTTGTGCCTGTAAATCTCAGCAGAACCTGTGACCCGCTCCAGTGTGGAGCCGTTCACCAGGCTGACAGCTTGTGGCTAATGACTGTCATCTACAGCTGACTGCTCGCCAACATCTGCGTGTTTCAGCTGGAAGCGTCCAGTGACGACACATCGGGTCGAGTCTGACACTGAGATCCTGATTTTACTCTGCAGACACGATCAGGTCCAAGACGAGGTTTGGATCCTGTGGTTTAGACGATGACAGGCTCTCTTTTAAGTTCTCTCTTCATCTTTCTACACTTGGATCTTTTCTGTGTTGACTCACACGAGCTTCTAGTTTGAGTTGTGCAGATTTTTGGTAGATGAAATGTTTAAAGACAGAAGAAGTACCAACTCAGGCAGCAGTGAAACATTTCTGCTGTGAGTCTTTACTCGACTTCAGCTTGAAGACTTTCTACAGCTGCGTGAGGACTCGGAGCCGCCAGAGGGAAAAAAGCTCCTGGGATGAAAGAACGCCAACAAACAATACCGCCGTGACATCACAAACAACTCCAAACAATGAGTGTTCAGCATCCTGCCGTCCCTCTGTGGAGGAGCCGGGCTGAGCAGCCAGCGGCGGCTGCTGCTGCTGATTGGCTGCGGATCGCTCTGTTTCCATGGTTCCCATTGAAGACCAACAGGTGAAGGAGAGGAGAGGCGGGGGGAGGAACACAAGAAATACTATGAAGGCTTTTACAGTTTCCTTCCAACATGCAGCCATTCAAATTCACACATTTGAATATTTGTGCTGCTGTTTGAATCTCTTCTCTCAGTAACAGTCATCACCACTGAACACCAGGTCATTACAGTGGATGCAGAGATCAGACATCGAGTCTGCTCCGCTACATGTGTTACTGACGGAGTCTGACGCAGGAGTAAGACTTCTGAAACACTTCAGCCTGTCTGACTTCACAGCGCTGCAGTCAGAGAGTTTCACATTCGAAAAATTAATGACTTTCACTTCCTGAAACGGCAGGGATTCAGTCAACACAGCCGAGAAACAATTACAACATTCATCATCAAACATCATCTTTGCTTGATGCTAAAATGTAATATAAGTCTGGTTTAACTTTGATAAGAAGGTTTGAATCAGGAGAGGGGGGAGCTGCAGCGATGACTGATGTTAACTGGTTCAAACAGATGTTAAACTGTATGTTTCATCTGTCCGTCACCTTACGTAACCTCAGACACGCTGTGCCACAGGTGAGCTGTGTTCACTGTTACTGCTCGACACACTCCAGCTGAGTGTGTTTGTCCTGATCAGTGCTGATAAACCAGTTTATTGTGAGAGATGCTGCAGAACGAATCCTCCTCTGCTCCCTAAACACACACCTTCTGTGCGTCTGATTGGTGGAGGAGTTACTGTTGTCTCGGCACTCGTAATGACTCATCACTGTCAGCACTCGGAGTCACGATCCAGCAGTAGATATATCTACACTGAGTGTGTGTGTGTGTGTGTGTGTCATGAGAGAGTTTACGAGTGTGTGGGAGTTCTCCAGCAGCACCTCGGGGAGTGTGTGACTGCGAGGAAATGACTCGTATCAATCAGAGAAATGTGGCATTAGCGCCTCTCTGGGTGTCGCACGGCGGCTGTTCTCTCTCAGCAGCTCAGCAACCGACAGCAGCGCCGCAGATCGGACTCCGCCCTGCAACATGGCCGCCCCGCACAGACCGACAGGCCACTGCGACATCACGACTTCGCTTGTTTGTTGCTGCACCCGTCGGCTGTTAAAGCAGAAGGCTGCATCAGTCGAGAAGAACGACAGCACCAGAAACAACATCTAGTTCAACTCAGGTGACAGCGCCCTCTACTGGCCTTTAACCACGACCACCCTGGTTACATCTCATTATTGTTACCATGACAACAAAGTAGGAGTCTTAACCTAGGTAACTTTTTCTAACCAGAACCAAGCAGCACCTCCAGGGCTGAATATTACGTAAGAACCAAAACCTGCAGTTCCTCAAGTGGCCACCTGAGGTGCTCCACTTTCCAGCAGAACTAAACCATCACAGCTGGTTTCTGTTCTTTCGCTCACTGTTCTGATCCAATTGGACCAGAGTTCTGAGGTCTTTGTGTGTCACTGAAACCAGCAGATAATAAAGTCTTCTCCATTACAGCCTCCGAGGAGGAAACCTGACGTCATCAGCGTGTAGAGTCAGAACTTTTTCTCATGTTACAGTGAACTGATGATTGATTTGGACCGAACCAGAGACTGTGGAGACAAACCAGACAAATCAGACAGTGGACAGTTGGATTTTTCTGTTTATAATGAAAATATTTCCTTTTTTCAAATGTATGAGTTGATGTTGTTGGTCATTAGACTCAGTAGTGAAGTGAAGCTGCAGACTGTCAGACTGTCACCTCTGACACACAGAGGGCTGTGAGGAGGCTAGCTGTTAGCATGCTAACTTCAGTAAACAACTCTGACATCGTCGCTGTTGTTTCTTCGCTCTGTTCATGATATTTGGTTTGATTTGGTTCTTTGTGTCTTTTCATTTTGAGGAATTTCAAGTGAACATCAACAAATGTGGAAATGTTTGCACCTCTGAGGTTCAAACACTGAGGACGGATCAGATCTGGGTTCATCTAGTTGTGCTGTGATTTTATTCCATTGCGCAAAATGTTCTGAAATTAAACTCCGTCAGATAACATTTCAAATCTAAGAGGAGGAAATCAGCCACAGGACAACGATGAGAGAACTTGTCTGAAAACCTGTCCAGAGAGTCACAAAGTGAACCTGACAGCATCATCAGCAACTCCTCACTTCAGTGTGACTGTCAGAAAATGACTCAAGTGCAAAGGAGAAATTAACGTTGACTAATGTTTCTCTCACAAAGATTTTCAGACTCGTCTGTTCGGTGTAGCGTCGGTTTAACAAGGACAAACGATGTTCTGATCTGTTTTCAACAATAACTGGGAAGATTTCTGTTTCCAGTGTTTTAACTTAAAGGTTCAAATGACAGTCGACAAATTAATCAATCAATTGTTTCATGCATTCGTTATCAAATCAAACCTGTGTAATGTTCTCAGGTGTGAACAGCCGGACTGAGGCCAACACTGAGCAGCACATTGTTTAACTGATCCAACCACTGAACAAGTGACCTCATCATCACCAGACTCCATTAACAAATGTGTCAGTTTAGTGAGTTGTTGAGTTGGAGACACTTTATAAACTCTGTGAAACTCTGTCTCTGACTCATTCTGCATTATTTGGACCTTCTTGTTAATTCAGCAAATGTTCTACATGAACTTCTTTCTGTCTTTGAGTAGAAACATGGAGTCTGTTTGTTAGGAAGTGACATCACACTGTAAGCTGTCCACTCAGGATTGACTTTAATGTCTCCCATTAACATCCACATGGATTGTTTTAATTAAATATGAAAACTATTTAGCTTAAGGACTCGAGTGTAAAGCACTTTAAAGCTTGAAAGAGGTCGAGACAACAACTAAACTCCGAAACCTGATTTATAGAATAAATGTAACAAAGACAACAGGCGCTGTGATTGGTCAGCTTGTTACATGAAGGACAAACAACTTCCTGTCTCAGCTCTGAAGGTGAACTGTGACATCACTCTGACAGACACTGACCTCACCGCTGCAAACCTCCTGCTCCAGGTCACAGGTACAAACTGATGTTTGTCAGTAAAACTCAACGTGATCAGACAACGTGCAGCGTCGACCAATCAGACACATTCCTCACAGATGCTGAGCAATGTCCTCAGCTCGCTGTGACCAGATGATGATGGCGATCGTCATCCAGAGGTGTGAGGTGGCTCTCAGTTACCTGCTGGCAGTGTGCTGCCAGACTGAAGGATCTGTAACTCTGGAGGGAGGTTCTGGATCTCTCTGGTGCAGCTTCAGTGCCGACAGCAGGAGACAACAAAGCTGATAAAAGTGGAGCTTTTCACAGAAAATAAAAGCTGAGAGTTAACAGAGCTCTCTGCTGGTCTCGAAGCTGCTGACAGCAAACCTGAGCTGCACATAATGTGAGTATCAGCCACAAGAAGCCTGAGGGAGCGAGGACGACAACAAGTGAACACAGCTCAGGAAACAAACGAGTAGCGAGGAGATGATCCAGAGAGTCCAGCAGGGCTGAAGATAACTGCTGTTCTCAGTACAGCTCATCCTCTCAGTGTTTGTCTGTAAACTGCCAGGAAATCATGAGAAACAGCCACCATGACGTCTGAATGCACTGGTTCTGGAACTGTAACCGACAGCCCAAACCCACAACACATTCACTCAAAGACAGAAAGGAGCTCTCTGTCAGTTTCCTGTCAGCTGAATGATGTTTTAATTATTTCAGTGTCCGCGAGCAACCTGAACATAACGTCAGTCTGTGGAGGGCTTCAACTTTCTCCTGTTGGACTTCATTTAAATCTTCATTCACCTTGTTGAGTTCTGACATCATCCCAAATGTTTCCAACAATTTCAAAACAGGGAAATGAACAAGTGTCCTGGAGGTGACGGTGCGTTTCATCTGGTCGGCACTTCTATGAAGAGAAGTCGACGAGCGAGCCTGAACGTAACGTGAGCAGGAGGAACGTCGCTGACCGAGGCCGTCTGTGTGTTTGACTTCAGGTCAGCACTCAGCACAGACTCTGGTTCTGGTTCTGGTTCTGGTTCTCTGAGTCTTCTCTGTAACGTTACATTCATGAAGGAGGGATTGTTTGCTCTTACAGCGGCAGAAGGACTCAGGTATTGATGACCTGGATTTATCCTTCAAGGCCTTCAAATGAACAAAGTTTCACAGCTCAATCAACAAAGTGACGTCTTTTCTTTTACTACGAGGACGAACAACAGATTCTTCTGTGTCACAGCTGAGACAAGCTGAATGACATGTTGATGTTTACAGTGAGAAAAGAAAAGTTTAAAAAAGTGACAAGCCTTTAAATTCAGAATATTTTGCAGTTGTAATTTCTGCATCACTTCACTTCTGTTAATGTGAAGTATTAAAATGACTCGTCGATCAATTTACTACAAAACAGCTGAAAGAAAAACTGCAGCAGAGAGACGATGAGTCAGAAGACTTCCAGTCACGACTGATTCCACTCAGCTGTGTGTGTGTGTGTGTGTATGTGTGTGTGTGTGTGTGTGTGTGTGTGTACAGGTTGTTTCAGGTTTCCATGCCGTCCTCACACAGCGTCCATCCTGCTTGTACTGAAAACATCTCGTACAGGAGCGAGGACGCTCCCTCGTCTCACATCCAACCACACCAAGCTACCTGAATACCTGAATTTTCCACAGCAGCAGCTGTAACGATGGTCCTGACCTCTCCTGGTGTGTGAATGATCACCGCTGTTATCCAGGAGGAAGACAGGAAGCAGCGTGATGTCACGTTCAACACAATGTTTCTGATGCAACGATCAGGATCCTTCAGCGATCGTTCTGAGGCCTGAATCGAACACTAATCACAGACGTGACCAGAAGCAATATTTACAGATGTTTGTGCGTAACGTCAGCCGCTTGGATCACTGTGTGTTTCTGTAGCTTTTCCTCCATGAAGCTGATGTGGATCAGAACATCGGGTCAGGTGCTGAGGTGTTTCAGTCTCGTCTGATGTGGAGGAATGTCTCAGATCACGCCACAGTTAAAATGGCGGCCGTCAGCTGCAGCAGACTCATTAAGCACGAGGCTGATGACACGACAGCGTCTTCTGTGGAAACGCAGCGCTGCAGCTTCCCCACCATTTATCAGCTGCGCCAAACCTGCCTCTCTTTCCTCCTTTCAATCGCCATGGCAACACGGAGCCACAGGCCATTATTCTTAATGGCTACCTTGGGCCCCTCAGTGTGTGTTTGAGTCTGTCATATCACAGTTGATACAAAGTGGTACCCTCGTCCTCACACTCACACAACACCACGTCAACACAACCCCAAAGTAAAGTCTAATATACTGATGAGGCTCTGTGTGTGTGTGTGTGTGCGTGTGTGCGTGCGCATGTGTGTGTGTGTGTGTGTGTGTGTGTGTGTGTGTACTCTCAGTGGGATACATGTTGTCCTGCACAGATCGATCAGTGGAGCTGCAGACTCGTCAAAGGATGTTACAGAATTTTCCGGCTCTTGAGTCTGTCGGCTGTGAATCCGTCTCATCAACACACACAATAAAACACACACACTGAGCAGCATCTCATCAACACACACTCCGTTAGCTCCACATCTGTGTGTGTGACGGAGGCTGAACGAGACGCAACAACGTCTGTTCAACCGCATCGCTTTCTATTGGCTGAAATGTGGAACTACTCCTTTAAACAGTCCTCTGCTGGACAGTCAACCATCAGGGGCCTGAGACCACCAGAGACCTGAGACCACCAGAGACCTGAGACCACGAGACCTGAGACCACAAGGGACCTGAGACCACGAGACCTGAGACCACCAGGGACCTGAGACCACCAGAGACCTGAGACCACGAGACCTGAGACCACCAGAGACCTGAGACCACCAGGGACCTGAGACCACCAGAGACCTGAGACCACCAGGGACCTGAGACCACCAGAGACCTGAGACCACGAGACCTGAGACCACAAGGGACCTGAGACCACGAGACCTGAGACCACCAGGGACCTGAGACCACGAGACCTGAGACTACCAGAGACCTGAGACCACCAGGGACCTGAGACCACCAGAGACCTGAGACCACCAGGGACCTGAGACCACCAGAGACCTGAGACCACGAGACCTGAGACCACCAGGGACCTGAGACCACCAGGGACCTGAGACCACCAGAGACCTGAGACCACCAGAGACCTGAGACCACCAGAGACCTGAGACCACCAGGGACCTGAGACCACCAGAGACCTGAGACCATCTGATCAGCTGTGAACACACATGAACACACACACGAACACACACAGCGTGGTGTTGGTCCATTGAGCAGAATGAAGAGGCAGTTTGTGGAGCTGAGCGGGGGGAAATAAAGAGACAAACAGAGCGCGCTCAGATCGGCATCTTACACAACTGAGGTCGTCAGGCACATACACACACACACACACACACACACACACACACACACACACACACACACACACACACACACCATTGTGCACATGTTACTTGTGCCTCACAACCTGTACATCCTTGAGGAGAGTGTGTTCCGTCCCGTCCTTCAGAGCTCCTTCATGACAGCGTCCTCACTGCAAATGTGACTGAGCCTGAATCAACTGGACTCAGTACCCAGTAATGCAGTCTGGACCAGCCTGAGTGAGCCCACTTAGAATTCAAAGACTGAAGGTTTCAAAATATATCTTCTGTCTGATTTGATTGAGAGAAAATGGAAAACAATAACCACAGTGACATCATGTGGCAGTGGTCTGGCAGAGGTCGGGCCTCACGGCTGATCGCTCACAGCTGCAGGAAACAACGAGCCGAGAACACAGAATGAGTCTGAATGCAGGAGGGAAGCTGAGGAAGAGATGAAAGACTGAAGAGACAGTCGGTGATTCAGTGTCTGAGATCCTGCTGGTGACGAACACACGTAGAGACACAACTTACTTTTTCCTGCTGTCGTATCGGCCCGTCGGTCCCAGATTCTGAGGAGACAGAACACAGAACCATCAGTTAATATGCAGGAGGGGCAGATCAGCAGCCCTCCACCTCTCTCTACAGAAGCTAACGCTGAGGTTAGCCTGTTGGAGAAGCTAATGCTGATGTTAGCTTGTTAGCTTTACATTTCTATATATAAATATTCTCTTCTCAAATGTCTTGTTAATTAACAATTAATTAATTAACAATGATGCCTGTGACTCTCTGAAGCTAAAATTTAAAGCCTGACTCTCGCTGTCCAATATTGCGAGCTCGCCAGCGACAGTTGTCATGGATACAGGCGATGTCTGCTAGCCTGAGAGGGAAACCCACAAACAACTGGACCGCAGCTGTCAGTTATATAAACAACAACATCGATCCTTCTGTCTTTAATGTTGTAAATATGAAAACATAACAAAACATCAATGAAATGAAGCTGTAATAAAAGCAGTGACTGAGATCAGCTGTTTCTGTTCTGTTGATTCGGTCGAAGGTTGGTGATCTGGTGTCATGCTCTCCCTGCAGACTGAAGCTAACAGTGCGTTTGCTCAGCGACGACAGACGCAGCGAGGAGACGAAGGCTCGGGTTGATTCGATGGACGAATGACAGGGTTTGGACACATGGGGGGAAAATACTCTGTCGCCTTGACAACCATTGACAACCCTGTGAGAGAAAATTGCTATCTGAGCGTCACTTTAGCTCTCTGTGGTTTCCTCCCCTCTCTTCACCTCGAGGGCGCTGGAAGACCTGAAGACGGACCCGCCTGCTGGGATCCTCCATATCTGAGTCCATCAGAACACTGTGAGGATGAAACTCCATTTGTCTCCTCAGCTGGTGAGAACGTCGTCCTCACATGAGCTCTCTGCAGGCTGCTGCCACGACATCAGCTCCCTCTTCCTCCATCTTACGATACGTATTAGAACAGTTTGTTTGTCGGGTCCAGGTCCTGGAAATTAGATGACAGCTGAGACCTCCTGAGTCCTGCTGATCCTGCCTCACTTGTCTGCTCACTTTTGTCTTTCCTTCACTCTTGTCTTTCCTTCACTCTTGTCTCTTTTGTCGTTTTCCGGATCAGCAGCGGGAAGTTTTGGCAGTATCTTTCTCTGGTGAAGACGGATGCTTTCCTCCCCGCTGGCCCCAAAATGAGATTATCGCTCAGCCCCATGGGCAGAAATCTGTCGACTGTTCACTGCTGCCAGCGAGCAGCTTCACTCACTCAGATACAGTTGCAGCAGTGCAAACACTGATGCTGGTTTTATTCCCTCATGCAGCAGAACACATTCATGTTGACGATGACGTTGTCATGTCATGTCATTATCCGTAACCACTTATCCCTTTCCATGGTGTCGCGGGGTGTTGCTGCTGGAGCCAAACCCAGCCTTGTCTCAGGGCGAGGGCTCCCTGGATAAGTTGCCAGCTCATCGCAGGGCCCTCACTGATGAGCAATGTGGGGTTCAGTATCTCGCTCAAGGACACTTCGACATGCAGCTCAGCCCTGCCCGGAGCTGGGATTTGAACCAGTGACCTTCCGATCACTAGTCGACCTGCGCTGAGCTACAGCCGCCCTACAATGACGTTTATTCATTTATTAAACTTTGTTCAGTTTATGAAACGTGCTTCTTAAATGCAGTCTGGCTGTGAAGAGTTTCAGATTAACATCCTCTCGTCTCCGCTGACCTGACGCCCGTCAGCCCTTCATCTCATGCCTCCTTCGCTCCGCTGGTATTTCTGTGAATGTCAACACGTCCGGCGTGTTCGTCTTCAGCCGCCAGGACAGGCTTCAATTAATACTGACGGGTGATTGGCTGCGAAGGACAACACAACGATGAAGAGGCTAACCTTCCCTGTCCAGCCGTGTGTGTGTGTCTGTGTGTGTGTGTGTGCATGTGTGTGTCTGTGTGCGCGTGTGTGTCTGTGTGCATGTGTGTGTCTGTGTGCGTGTGTGTGTCTGTGTGTGCGTGTGTCTGTATGTGCATGTGTGTGTCTGTGTGTGCGTGTGTGTGTCTGTGTGTGTGTGAATCTTCTGTCTAAGCAGCAGGAAAAATTTACATTTACTGTAAAACATCATGAGACTGGATCTGATCTGAACACACACACACACACACACACACACACATACTATCTGGCAACCTTCACCACTGTACCACTAATATGAACTAATACAACCTCTCTCTCTGCAGGCCGATCGAGTCTGACCGCAGACAGCTGACTCCTCCCCCCACCCCTCTTCTCACCTCACCTTACTAATTTGAACAAGGCTTTATTTTGATATTTGTCGGAGGCTGAACTGTGGCCGGCTTGTTGGCCTCTCTCTGGGTTAATTAGTGCAGCAATGCCAGCATTCATGGCTGGCCGAGGAGGCTGCAGACGGGGGAGGCTGAGCCGTCCCTCCTGGCAGCCGCCGCCGGCTCTGGCACCTCCGAGCGCTGGCTGGCAGGCTCGCCCACTGGGTGAGTGACAGGCTGACCGGCGTGGGCCTGGACCCGGCCCGGACTGACGTCTGCTGTGCTTCTCACAGAGTCGCTCACTGATTCATCACCACGCTTCTGATAGACCGCTCAGAAGAGACAGACATCTTGTTTTTTATTCCACTCATTCTCTGTCTCCTCCAAACCTGGCGCCTACATTTCCCATGGTGCAGCTCTTCTTCAGACAGCCTTGTTTACATCCCTGGACTGACCATGATGTGGACGGTACAGCGGCGCGTGCTACATCAGGAGAGTTGACCTGTAGTTACCTGCCTGGTCTCTGACCCAGAACAGCTGCCTGATATCTGATATTTGAGAAATACTGTGTATGACAGCAAACATTGTGATATTCCATTAATACTGACTACAGTTTAAATGATGATGTGATGTTCTCACACACCTGACTGTGACATCTCGTCACGGTTTTGTATTTCCTTTCAGTTGTGTTTCCTGTTTTATTTTGGCGTCTCACTCTGCTCTCAGCTCAGTTCCCTTCCTGCCTTTGTGTGTTTCCCACCGTGGTGACCGCCCGCCTGATCTCCTGTTACAGAACTATCTTCAGGTGAGACGGTCTTTTTGGAAAGTGTCTCAAGTCGTGTTTTCAGGTTAACGTCTCTCAGATCTTGAGACAAACTGCAGACGCAGCTGTGCTCTGCTACAGTTTCAGGATCAGTGACGTACGTCCATGCTGAGAATCGACCTCCTCGGCTGTTTGAGTTTGAGGGTGTGATGGTTGTTCAGGCGGCAGCTGATGTGTCCTGGTGCTGAAACAACAGCTGAATATTGATGGTCAATGTCTAAAAACACAATGTTTTGTCTTAAATAACTAGTTTAAATCCTGATGTTTTGATGAACAGTGAACAGAAACGTTATCATCGATTAAACGTTCACATGTTAGGTGATTCTTTGTTCTCACTGGACCTGATGAAGAGGCACAAATCTTCAGTTCTGTGTTCACAGAGCAGCAAATGTTCACAAGTCGTTTCACTGCCTCCATTAAGTCTTTACTTTCATTGTGTGTTTCATGTCTTCTATGATCTATAAACTCAAATGGAGTCGCGAGCCAGTAGAAACATCCCACAAACACGCGGCACAAGTCTGTCTCAGAGCAACAACCCGAAAAGGTCATGAAGTCTTGGAGGGACGTAAAACAAGACTGATGTCTGTTAACTACGTCTGACTGCAGCTCAATGTTTGATGATTATTAATTAATGTTTAATGATTAACGATTAAATATTAATGTTTAATGATTAATGATTAAATATTAATGTTTAATGATTAAGAGGTTTTATGACAGAAAACGAGAAATCTGAAAATGTCATTTTGTTTTTTAGAAGTTTTGTAGATGAAACACTGAAAAACTTTAGTTTCTTAAAATAAATGTTAAGTAGTTTGAGTGTGTGTGTGTGTGTGTGTGTGTGTGTGTGTGTGTGTGTGTGTGTGTGTGTGTGTGTGTGCGCTACAGTGAAGCGTTAGCCTGCAGTCACACATCAGGAGAGGTGGAGTGGCAGCTGCAGCTCTCCACATTTGTTTATGCAGTTTTCTAGTTTTCTCATATCATGCAGACACACTCCTGAGGTGGGGGGAGGGGGAGGTGGGGAGGTGGAGGTGGGGGAGGGGGAGGTGGGAGGGGAGGTGGGAGGGGAGGTGGGGGAGGGGGAGGTGGGGAGGTGGAGGTGGGGGAGGGGAGGTGGGGAGGTGGAGGTGGGGGAGGGGAGGTGGGAGGTGGAGGTGGGGGCACTGTGCCATGTTGTTTTAAGGGATTAGGCCTAATAAGATGGCAGGCTGAATTTATGGAGCTAATATTTCACGGCGGGTGATTCATGGAGGATTTGGTGCGACGGAGCAGCTTAATGGATGTTCAGAAAGACTGGCTTGACTTGTGCCCTGATCCGATTGGACCCGTGGGACCACGGCTGCTTAATACACCACTGTGAGAGTGTTTGTGTCCAAAGACGGGCCTGAGAAAAATGTACGAGTAAACAGGACACATACACAAATCCCTCCTGTGCTAGACGCCATGTATGGAACGTATTCCTGCTCCATACGTCCTGGTGTCAGCCGGCCCTTCACCTCCCATCACCTCATCTGTCCAGCAGCGACTGTCACTAACGAGCCATCAATCAGTCAATCAGCTCTCCTTCTGCCACAATAGAATCATCAGCTTCATATCACCGCTCTCCTGACTCCAGGAACATAATACTACATCAATACTCAGAGGCCATTTTTAGGAATGTGATCTAAAACCTCCTAACAACTTGTTTTACTGCATTATTTCAATCTGAACCATTTATCATGACAGTATTCAATTTCACTTCCAAATACTCCAAATACCTCATGTTTGTTATTCTACATTATTTTAAATGTACTTTAATGATTCTTCTACTCGGCTGTCTTTACTTCCTTTGTTTTGTTTGACTTGCTGTCGCGAACGATGTTCGTTGATACAGATTCAGCTTCAGGTTCAGACGTCCTCGTGTCAAAAAACAACTGATGATGGTCGATGAAGTCTTCATGTTAATAAAGGTGTAAATCTGGTCTGAGATCAGGTTGTGATGTGTTCTCTCCTGCAGACTGTGATCACGAGCTGATGGAGACATCTGATGTTTAAATCAAGTCTCAGCTGCTTCAGTAGTTCAGCAGAACGCTGCAGCTCTGTTTTACTGACTTTATATCCTCAGGAGGAGGAGAGGAGGACTTTATATCCTCAGGAGGAGGAGAGGAGGACTTTATATCCTCAGGAGGAGGAGAGGAGGACTTTATATCATCAGGAGGAGGAGAGGAGGAGTTTATATCCTCAGGAGGAGAGGATGACTTTATATCCTCAGGAGGAGGAGAGGAGGACTTTATATCATCAGGAGGAGGAGAGGAGGAGTTTATATCCTCAGGAGGAGAGGAGGACTTTATATCCTCAGGAGGAGAGGAGGACTTTATATCATCAGGAGGAGGGGAGGAGGAGTTTATATCCTCAGGAGGAGAGGAGGACTTTATATCATCAGGAGGAGGAGAGGAGGAGTTTATATCCTCAGGAGGAGAGGAGGACTTTATATCCTCAGGAGGAGGAGAGGAGGACTTTATATCATCAGGAGGAGGAGAGGAGGAGTTTATATCCTCAGGAGGAGAGGAGGACTTTATATCATCAGGAGGAGGAGAGGACTGGATCATCAGGTTTGGGTGAACTGTTCCAAATTGAGGCCATGAAGGAGAACACAGGCTTTGCTCTGAGGAGTTCTGTGTGTGTGTGAGGCTCCAGAAAAATAAACATAAAAGCTCAAATCTAATAACAGAACAGAAAATGAACTCATGCAGTTTGATCTGAATGTGTTTTTCAGTCTGTGGTGGCTTCGAGTGTCTGAATTCAATGGAAATGGACCTGAGGACTCTGGAAGACAGACGAGCTGGGGCACAAAATCTATTGGAAAGATAAAGAGCGACCTCGCCTCCTCAGCGCTGAGGAGATTGCTTCTGCCAGCACGCACACACACACGTGCACGCACACACGCACGCGCACACACACACAGATAGTCAACGTTTCTATGATCAGTCATAGGCTCGCAGCATCTATCTGCATGAGCACCGGCAGCTCAGTTTACTGCCTGGATCTCCTCGGGCAGTCAAACACAGTTTCTGACGGCTGCTGGCTCACAGTCACTCTGATTAAATTGTCACAGCTCATCTCAAACTTTCCACTTTTAAAAGCTTCAAACTCGACTCAGAGAAAAAGAGACTGATGAGTCAGAGGAGAGGACGAGCTCGCCCCCTGCTGGTGATGACGACAACAACAGCTGATTAAAACAGTGTGATGATTAAGCACACTGTTTTAATCACAAATATCAATCTTTCATGTCGTTAGTATTTTCTACATTAATGGTATAAATAAGTGAAAAGAAACCTGTTTTCTAGAGGTACACACACCATATTTAAATCAACTAACTGTTTCTGATGAGCTGTGAGCTGCTATATGACATCACCAGACTCCCCTAACAAATCATCTGATAATAAGAGTTGCTGCACGAGGAGGAGAAAAATAACAAACCGTGTGAAACAGCTGTAGCGAATCCCAAATCACGAGGGCCTTCTTGGACATTCGGCATTAAATACAAAAATGTTAAAATTGTTGAACCTGCAAGAAAACAGCCGAGACGACTCTGCAAGCATCAAGAGACTCTGAATTGGACACATGATGATGGAGGTTCACTCAGTAGTGACACGTCTCTTTTGAGAACTGCACACGCTCAGTAGCGATCAGGTAGCTGACATGGAGGACTTTTTAATATCTGTAACTTCAGCCTCTCTTTCAAACTCAGAGCCGACTGAGTGATGACTGAGCTGCCTGAACAGAGAAGAGGAACCGGAGCTGGAGGAGCATCAGGAAACAATCAGAGATGCTTCGAGTCATAGATTAATCATTTTCAAATTGCTCATTTTGAAAGTGGATTCTTCTGTTTGTTTTTCAGAAACAACTCGTTAGACGTGAAGGTGTTCTGCTCTCTTTCCTCTGAACATCTTTGAGTTGAGGACAAAACAAGAATGAAATCAATCATCAGTCTCGGCTCAAAACACGACGACACATCTTCTAACAAAACACCAAAAACATCTTTCACAGAACAATCTGCTCCGCCAGCTGTTCGCTGTTTTTATGAAGGCTCTATTTGATTTATCATCTAAGTTATGCCGTCGCCTGTCGAGTCTTTCAGAACAACAACAAAAAACAGCTCAGAGGGAGAAAAGAGCTGCTGAAGAAACAAATGACTGGACAAAAAGACATCCCGTTGATGCAGGTGGAGGTGGAGGTGAGTAGTAGAAGGGTGGAGGGTTATCAGGAGCTGGAACACAGCGCAGTAATGACACCGTCCTGAATAATGCATGGAGCTTCACCCACAGTGCTGCTGCTGCTGACCACCTGCTGCGTCGACCACCAGCGACAGGACGTTGACGTTAAAAGCACCGGCATGCTTCTGTCTCTGCGCTGCCGCTGGGCTGCCTGTGTTGCCTGGAAATCTTTTATTTACTGAGAGGACGAGCAGAGTGTCACCTGCTCTGGAACATCAGGAACATCTGCTCCTGTTCTGAGGCTCCGCTCAGCATCACACACCTCCAACACTCAGCACAGCTAATGAACAATTCTGATGACTGACTAGAAAATGTCGTTAATAATGGTGTGGTTCCAGCTTCAGTAAATGCTCATGAACAGCAGTTCGGGAGTTTCTCTCGGGCTCCTTCAGAATTTAGATCCAAAACATTAAAAAATGTCTCTGTGCTGTGTTGCAGAGATACTAAAGTTAGCATGCTAACCAGCTAGCCCTGGCCCATTGCGGTCCAAAGCTCCCGTTTTAGCGAGGTGAACACTAAAGGGTCATTCAGCTCAGACGGCGTCATGACATTAATGCCGCTGATGCCTGGATGTTCATGGCAACCACAACAAACACAGTACAGACGACACACACTCACAGAACCAACATGAATGGAACTTCTGAGACGTGATAGCAGAGCATCAGACGGCGTCACAGCTCATCACTGAACACAAACCTGCACATCATGAAGAAACAATTCAAACAGCTGGATCACTGTCAGACAGCAGCCGACAGGTCCAGTGCACCTCACCTGTTCTCCACATGGACTGATCACCTGCATGCAGCCAACGTCTGCTCAGACCTGATTGGTTGATACTCTTCCCTTCACAGCCAGGATGAACCAGGAGTGATTACAGTTTGTGTCAGTACCGAACCCTGATCCGTACACGGTGTACATCAGCTGCCACAGACGATGACGGACAGACACACAGAAATAAATCAGTCACATCCTCCTGAATCTCTCTGAGCTATAAAAGAAACCCGACAGTCGGCCCGTTCTCTCGGACATCAGATGTGTGAGTCTCGCCCACATCGCAGCCTCACCGCTGATTCATCAGTGAGTGTCTGAGTCCACCAGACAACACCCCGAACAAGATCTTCATATCCAGAGACACCGGACAGCATCTCCTGTTTTATCTCAGCTCCTCTTTTCATTTTGTCACTGGCACCAGTGAAACAAGACAAAGTACCCAAACACACATTTTGGGCTCTGAAAGCTGACGCTGACTTTAACTGCTCTCACATAGACGACTCAACTGTGGCTGCAACATTCCTCACATTAGATTATTAAAATGCTCCGTAACATTTTACAAAGAACTATGCCTGCAATTTATACAATATCACCGAACAGCTGTTACAGCATCCTCTGGCTTTTATTTTGAAAGGCTGAGCTGTGGTGGCAGCACGAGCCTGAAGGGTTACTGAGTCCTCCTCCTCTCACCTGAGTCCTCCTCCTCTCACCTGAGTCCTCCTCCTCTCACCTGAGTCCTCCTCCTCTCACCTGAGTCCTCCTCCTCTCACCTGAGGCCTCCTCCTCTCACCTGAGGCCACCTCCTCTCACCTGAGGCCTCCTCCTCTCACCTGAGGCCTCCTCCTCTCACCTGAGGCCACCTCCTCTCACCTGAGGCCACCTCCTCTCACCTGAGTCCTCCTCCTCTCACCTGAGTCCTCCTCCTCTCACCTGTCAAACTGCTGTTAAAGCACCAAAAATAGAAATTGATGCAAGTTTAATTTATGTAGTTTTGCATTTTGGTCTTTTTGCCAGGGAGCTTGAAGTTTTGTTTTCAGTGACGTTGTGTTTAAATCATAACTTGGACATCTTATGATGTAATAATCAACAACCTTTCACAGAGCCCAACACGTCTGTGTTCATCATCTTCTGATCATTTTATGTACATGTACAGAATCTGTACTGATATTAAAGACAAAGTAAAAATATATTTTTCTGACTCTTTTTAAAAACAATATGGTTTTTTAGTGAGAGAACAGAAGATTTACTGTCTGTTACACAGAGATATCTTAATATAACAGGACGACATTAAACTGTTGCTTTCCTGTTTATTTTTCTGCTCCTGAGTCAGAACCAGTTCTTCCACATAATTACAGATTTGACGTCAGATTCTTCACATCTTTGTCCTTCGACACGTTGTTTTTCCTTCGTGACAGCCTGAAGTTGTGAATTTTAAGCTTCTAATTTGAGCTGATTTCGTGGTCCATCTGTGGCGCAGCATGACGGGTTGGAGAGGCGTCAGTGTGTCAGCCTCTGACTCACTGCATCACCGGAGTGGAGCTGGAGAGGTTCAGTGAGTCTGGGTCAGAACACGGTTCAAACACTCGGAGCTGCAGAACAAAACACGAACTCTACAAACCTACATCACATCCTGACGATGAAGGTCGACATAGTTCAACCACAGAAGGTCAACAGGGAGCGCCGCTTCAGCTGGCAACATAAAACATGATGTCACACAAACAACGTTCATCAAAAGAATGAACATGAGCCACAACACACACACACACACACACACACACACACACACACACACACACACACACACACACACGCTGGGAGCTCCAGCTTCTTTATTCAATTGTTCCAAACGAGGAGCGACGGTCCAGAGAAAACTCACAGCGTCCGAGTGCCCACTGTAACTCTGTTTTCTGGTTCGTGGCCTCGACAATAATATTCACTGTCTGTGTCTCCTGTGGATCACGTGACCACCAGCATCCTCCTCGCTCTGAGGTCCAGATAGTAATCAGAGGTTCAGTGCCCATCAAACAGTGGCAGCTGTCAAGACATCGCTGTACAGTGAAACAGTCCTCGCTGGTGGTGAACACGTTAAACCTGATGAGGCGACTCAGACAGACGATGTCACGTCCTGAACCTCTCTTTATGTTTAGTGTCAGTTTCATGATTCTAACTTTGTATGATTCTACTCGACCTGGATCATCTGTCAGTCATAATAATATCTCGTCTCACAAGGTCTGTCTCCCGTCTAGAACACCTGAACACAGTAAAATGTGAGACGTCCGTAAACAGAACACAAACAGACTCACGTGGATGTTGTGCAGCTTCTTCCTGCCTCTCTCCAGTCGACTCAGCAGCCTCAGGTGTGGTTGCTCTCCGCCTGCCGGCTGCAGCATTCGGTCGTCAACCGAAACCGTCTTCCTGAGGGCCGCCCGGTCACTGGCCCACGCCGCCCCGCCTCCCTCAGCCAGGGGGAGGCTCCTCGCACCCCCACCTCCTCCACCTCCACCTGCACCTCCTGCTGCTGCCGTGTTCCCCCCCGACACCAGAGACAGATCAGGTGACCAGAAATCGCGTTGCAACGAACCTGCATGAGAGAAACCAGAGACACCCTGCTGTTACTGGACACCACACACACACACACACACACACACACACACACACACACACACACACACACACACACACACACACACACACACACACACACACAGGTTGGTCCGTTCATGTTTCAGGGGACTGGGGTTGATTAAAATGATCAGTAGAAGTTTGATGAAGTCATAATATCTGTTCATATGTTTTAATCAATAACTCTAAGCAAAATATTTGAAATAACTTTTGTTGTGTTCATATCATGTCGTATGAAAGACTGCAGGTTCCAGAAATGGTTCTTTTTCCTTTGACTTGATCTGAGAGCAGAGAACACACATCCTGCCGGTCACATGAGACGGATTTTAACACACAACCTCCATCATGTTCTGCTGGTTTCATGTTTCCAGTCAGTCACTGTGTGTGTGTGTGTGTGTGTGTGTGTGTGTGTGTGTGTGTGTGTGTGTGTGTGTCAGGTGTCAGGATGCTGCATTAAAGCTACATGAGGAGGAGAGAACACAGTGACATCAGACTAAATGTTGCTCCGTCTCTCCAGGACTTCATCACCTGACAGCCGACAGACTGCAGTCACAGTCGGCTGCTGTCAGCTGTGACTCATCACAGACGCGGTCCAACAGTACCGGGTCATTCGTGAACACCTGAGCACTGGGTAGACCTCCTCCCAGTGACCAAAACAGGTGGAGGGATTTTATTCTGACACGTCTGTGTGAACAATGTAAACAGTCTCTTCATCTTGTCCACCACCTGCATCATGTTCGTCCACCTGCAGGTTCCTGTCTCTGGCTCTCACAGCATCACATCTCCCAGTCCACCAACAGCTGCACCTCCAGACCTCAGTCCACCAACAGCTGCACCTCCAGACCTCAGTCCACCAACAGCTGCACCTCCAGACCTCAGTCCACCAACAGCTGCACCTCCAGACCTCAGTCCACCAACAGCTGCACCTCCAGACCTCAGTCCACCAACAGCTGCACCTCCAGACCTCAGTCCACCAACAGCTGCACCTCCAGACCTCAGTCCACCAACAGCTGCACCTCCAGACCTCAGTGCATCAAGCTCCTGAAGTTCAACCGGCTTTACAAACCAAACAACCCATCAGTTAACAGAGGAGACAGCAGTACAACCTGCTGACAGTGAGTCTGTCTGAGTGTAGAGACGATCACATGGCTCCCTCTGGTGGACACAAGTCACACCGACACTTCCAACTCACTCCAGACTGAAGTAGAAACATCTTCATGTAGATTTTTAACTTCAGCACACAAACCAGAATGCTGAGAAGTGAACCACTGCACTTCCTGCTGAAGTCAGAACAAACATGACAGTGAAGCTGTCAAACAAACCAAACGTCACTGGAGTTACTGACAATGTTTCCGCAAGGAACACAAACAAGTCGTCAGGATGTCGTAACTCCAGTGCTGCTCCTTCATCATTACTGTGGATCTACAAACACACTAACAACAGAAGCTTGTCTTCGCCTGAGTCAACACACAGAGCGAGAGACAACATGTGGACCAGATGAAGAGTTCACATGTGACGCAGCACAGAGACCTGAAGGCTCTGATGTCGCAGCTTCATCATCTTCAGAAACGAGAAGACAAAACGTGACTGAATCAAATCATTAATATTGACGAGGCTGGATCTGAAACTTCTAACACAATATATAAAGTGACAGCAGGCCGAACAACTGCAGAGCTGCTGAGAGGAAGCAGATTCCCCGAGAGGGTTTAAAATGCCTCAAGGCAGAAGAGAACAAACACTGACGAGCAGGTCAAACAAAGAGGATGAACTGGAGTGTGATGTGGTTCAGTGAGCCTCCTGCATCACCTCAGACAGACAAAGACCATAAAAAGCTCATTAAATCATCAGAAACACATTAAGATAATTATTTTTGTTCTGTTCAAGAAGCTGCTGACGACTTTTTCAAACTCAACAACAAAGACAGAGTGAAGACGAGGAGCTGGGCAGTAATCTGTCCAACAGGAAGCTCGTTATCATTCTCCAGAAGGGTGGAGCTAAATGACGGCCGCACTAACACAGGAAGTGAAGCCCCTGGACAGTATAAACAAGACCACCCGTCGACACGCTGCAATGAACCATCCTGACACAATGGCACGTCCACAACACACACACACACACACACACACACACACACTCACTCACTCACACACTCACTCACACACACACACACACGTTCAGTTTGAGGCTCTGATTCACCTTCATGGTGAACTACATCAGGTGTTTCTTATATTTTGTCCACCCTAGTTTAACACTCAGGCAGGTGTGTGTTGTATTAGAGTGCTTGTGATTGGCTGTCAGGTGTCAGGTAACATGGTCTCACCTGCAGAGTTCCAGTGGAGGCCTCCAGGACTGGCAGCGAGCCGCCGCCTCTTCCTGAAGCTGACGCCGCTGGAGGGGGCGGAGTCTCCGGCTGATTTCCCCGCACTCAGCACTGCAGCAGCAGCAGGGGTGGAGGACAGGATGGGGAGGAGGGACGTGGTTAGAAATGGCATCTCCTTCTCCAGTGCAGGGCTGAGGAAGGTGGACTCTGATGACCTGCAGGGTTTAAAGAACAGAAGAGCCGCTGACATCACAGCCGCCATGTTCACCTGTTGACCTCCTGCTGCTGTCTGTCTGTCACTGCAGCCTACTGTCATCCATGTTGGCCTTCAAAATTCAAACATCTACGCCCAGAAACTCCACTTGCTGATGCAGCTTCTCCTTCAGCTTCATGTTGTGAGAACGTTCTGATTAATTCAACAGTGAACCCGACACTGCTACAGGAAGGACGTCCAAAATGGCCGCCACTGTCCATACTGTTTGTTTGTTACCTGGTCTCTGAGACCATGTAGCTGCAGCTCCGCCATGATCCTCTCGCTCGACAGCCTCCCTTGTTTTTCCTCCGCAAGACAAAGTCCAGCAGCTGAGCCCAACTCAACATCTAAGATCGACTCGCTTCACCGCATCACGTCAGCGCTACAAAGCATCCTGTGTACGACCCGGACATGAAGCACATCACGAGCTCCTTTAGACGCGGTGTTCTCTGTGAAAGTGCCGTCTGAGTTTAAAAAGCTGGTCAGAAGGTTTTCAGAGTCACACGTCAGTGAAGACCAGGTCCACTGAAGGAAACGGTCATCAGGTGTTCACAGGGTGTTAGCTTACCTGTGTGTGTGTGTGTGTGTGTGTGTGCGCGCGCTTCAGATATCACAGTTCCTGATCCTGATCAGTCTTGAGGTCTTTGTGCCAGGTGAAACTTCACCTGACTCGGGGGGGTCATTTGTCAGTGTTATTGGTGCGACATGTTGAGACAGATTGACGTCGCAGCAAAGCAGCAAGTTTAAATAATAATGTCATACAAATATCAAAAACATCAGTGGCAGCAAGCTGCCAATTTGGCTGTCCTCTTTGCGGCTAGGTCCGCAGATTTAGACAGAAGGTGGTATACTGGGGGTATGTTTTGGTCTGCCAATATGACGCCTCGTAGGGTACACTTAATTCCACCTCCAGTGCTATGTAAATCCGAGACGTCAATGTGCCGGCAATTGCTTGAGATGGGTGGAGGTGTCGATGATGTGCATTGTTGTGCTACTCACAGCCGGGGAGTTTTAAAACCAGGAAACAGCTGATCACAGCAGTCAGTCCATCACTTCATCTGCAGATGTCATGATGAGCAGCTGGACAGCTGCAGAGATCCAAGGGATGCAGCATCTCCTCGGTCTCTGTAGCTGTTTGGTTGTGTTAGCTTGTTGTAGCGGCAAGCTAAGAATGGTCGCTACTTTCAAATTAAAAGCCCCCCGCTCAGAACCTAATTCTAAACTCCAATGGGGTGCAATGTAAAGCTCTTATTTTGAAGACAAATTCGACCTGCTTCACTGTTTACACCCAACTTCATGATTCACGTCACATGTTTAAGCCTTCCCCAGTGGCGGCTTTTGGAAAAGGAGGAATATTACGCCTCCATTTTAGAAATACAGTAGCCCCTTTTAGATAGAAAAGGTGGTACATTTGCTCCAAGGTAAATGCTGCAATATGCCGCCGTTTCTATCTAAAAGGGGCTACTGTCTCACAGTCTGACCGTCGGTCCACACTCTGATGACGGACGGTCATCAGCTGTACGTTTGTAGAGTTGTTATTACCAGAACCTGTCTGTCTGACATGTTGAGGACAGAGCCGACAAACTGACCCGACAGTCCAAACTAATCTGGTTCTATACATTCTATGTGCTTCCACCTGAAGCTGTACGACTCGGTCATGATGACTTCCTTTTGTTAGCCTGTGTTTCCTCCTCATCTATAAACACAGTGTTTCCTCTCAGGCTCCCTGTGGACTCTCAGCTTATCTTCTCCAACATTACTGCCATCACCATGGTGCCAGACTAATACTGCCTGAGCTACAACCACTGAGGAGGAGGAGGAGGAGGAGCAGGAGGGGGTAAAATTCACATATTTAGGGAGTTAATAGCGGATCACCACAACAGACACTTCTGTCCCACAGGTTGTTATCAATAGTCTCAGGGGTCAATATGATCAGCAATCACAGCCTCAAAACTCTCTCTTCATTCTTTACTTCACATCTCATGAATGACTGTGTGCAACACAAAGATTATCCACATGTTCGAGTCATCTGTGCAGAGACAAAAACACTGAATAAAACTAGGCAAACTTTCTGGTGCCGTCTTCAAAACCTTCAGGTGACTTTCGACCCTGACGTTACCTGAGTGGTGAGCCGATCTCTCCTGGCTCGCTGCAGGTGGAGCGACGGGAGTTGGAGGCTGGTGACGAGGAGGAGGAGATCGGCGGAGAAGAGTGGTTGGACCCATGTGAGGAGGAGGAGGAGGCGGAGGAGGTGCGGGTGGAGTCCAGAGACCTGGGCAGCAGTAGGGAGGACGGCATACACAGCCATGTCTCCAGGTCGGAGAACTTGGAGTAGCTCAGCATCTCCAGAACACTGAGGGAGGAGATCACAGTCGTCTCTCATCAAGTCCTCCAGCACCAGAACAAGACCCGCCGGATGCACACAACATGGACAGAAACATGGTTACCTCTCCTCTCCCACTCCTGGGATGTCATCCTTCTCGTCTGCAGTCTGGAAGATGCAGGACGTCCTGGAGTCTCGCGATGACAGCAAAACAAAGGAGTTATCAGAATCCACAGACATCTTCAGCCATATCTGTGTGAGGCCAGGACCAGGTGAGAACAGGTCAGCTGTCAGTCTGAACACATAAATACAGCAGTCAAACTGAAACCAGTGATGGCAGGTGTGTCGCAGACAGTCAGCAACACATCATTAAACCTCCTTTAGTCTCTTGACACGCAGCTGTTTGCTGTCACTTTCACTCCTGGTTGATCCTTTAAATCAACAGGAGCTAACCTGCTAATTGGTAGCACTGGCTGGTTTGTTAGTTAGTCACTAGCTGATGACATAAGTTTTGAGTTTGTACCTAGTTGGTATCTTTAGCTTATGTAATTAGCTTTGTATATTAGCTTGTTTGGTAGTTGTTTCACCAGTAAGTAACATTTGCTTGTATGTTAGTAGCTAGCTGGTAATATTAGCTTGGTAACTACTAACTGGTATATTCAGTATGTAACTTAATGATCATTACTTGCTAACTTAAGTTTGTTTGTTCACTAGTTAGTTGGAAGCTAGCTGAGAACATTTGTTTTGTAGTTGGACTGGTATTCATTTGTTCCTGTCAAGGCAGTAATGTAGCTTGTTAGTAGTTGGCTGCATTTACTACCTTACAACTTAGCTAGCTTAGAATTTTACCATTTTAATTATTAAGCTAGCTTTCTAGTAACATTGGCTTGTTAATCACCTATTTGATTGGCTAGCATGTATAATTAGCTTGTTGTTGTTGTTGATTAAATATCTTGTTAGCAGTTGGTAGCTAGTTCCTAATCTGTGTTAATTGGTAAACTGGCTGATTGCATTAGCTTGTTACTTTCTGGTAACACTTTCTTCTTGATGAGTGGATAAGCTTGCTTGTAAACAGCTCTTCTTCTTCTTCTTCTTCTTCTTCTTATTATTATTATTATTTTTATTATTATTTAATTTTGTCCATACTTGGTAGCTAGCTCCTCATACGACTGTATTAGTTGGTTAGCTAGCTGATTACATTAGCTTGTTAGCTGGTTGGTAAGCAGCCTGTCCTCGCTGTTGCCATTGGCTGGCGCCAACGGTTATTATCGCATCTCATTAACATTCAGAGTGGCGGTTAAACTGATGACGGTCCATAACTGTGTGACGCCTCCAGCCGCAGCACCGACTGATGTTTCTACGTCACATTAGTCACGTTAGTTTGAGGTCCGGACGGTGGACCGGCAGTCAGACTGTACCCAGAGGACAGAAGTCCGACCACACGTGGCTCCTGTTGTGGCTACTCACTCATTAAACACACACACACACACACACACACACACACACACACACACACACACACACACTTTGTCTTTAACGGTAACCCGCTGACATGCTGACGTCATCAGTCGGTTAATAACAGTTGAAACACAAGAGAAGCTGCAGAACTTTACCGTCTGAGTCCAAGTCTTCTTCTTCTGCACAAACACCGTCCCTCCTCCTCCTCCTCCTCCTCCTTCTTCTTCTTCTTCTTCTTCTTCTTCTTCTTCTTCTCCTCCTCCTCCTCCTCCTCCTTCTTCTTCTTCTTCTTCTGTTCCCAGAGCTCGAACATCTGCTCACTCCGGGCTGCCGCCTGGAAACGTGTCTTTGTCCTGCCTCATGTAAAACATCCCAAAATACAGTCGGCCGGTCGCGGGCTCAGATTACAGTGCGGTGAACTCACCGCACAGCCGCCCAGTCAGTCCCACAGCTGGGAGGGCCGAGTCTCAATACTGCTGACACCCACACTCATCCACTCAATTAACTGCGAGACACGAGACAACACAGCTCACAGATGGACGAGTAACACAACGACAGGAGGAAGGACAGGAAGGAAAAAAGCGAGGAAAGGAGAAGAGGGAATAAGGAAGGAGTAAGCAGGAAGAGGAAAAAGGGGAAGGAACAAAGGAAGTATGGAAGATCAAAGAAAGAAGAAAGGAAAGAAGGAAAAAATAGTGAACGTGAGAGGAAATAAAGAAACGATGGAAGGAAAGAAGGAAGGAACCATGCAATGTGAAGGAAATGAGGGTGGATAGGAAGGAAAATAAGGAAGAGGGAAGGAACAAATAGGGGACAGGCAGCAAGGAAACAAGGTGAGGACTTGAGGAAGATAAATAGAAAGTGAACAAAAGGAGGGGAGTGCAGGAGGAAGGAGACGAAGGAAGGAAGGTAGGAAGGAAGGATGCCAAAATTAGATTCAGATGGAATCAAAGACAGACTGGAGGAAGGACAAACAGGAAGTTAAAGACAGGAGCTGTACAGAGAAGACTCAGGACAAAGGAAGTGAAGAGTGAGACACAGAGGGTGAGACACAGAGAGTGAGACACAGAGTGAGACACAGAGGGTGAGACACAGAGAGTGAGACACAGAGTAAGACACAGAGTGAGACACAGAGGGTGAGACACAGAGAGTGAGACACAGAGTAAGACACAGAGAGTGAGACACAGAGGGTGAGACACAGACAGTGAGAGACAGAGTGAGACACAGACAGTGAGACACAGACAGTGAGACACAGAGTGAGACACAGAGTGAGACACAGAGGGTGAGACACAGACAGTGAGACACAGACAGTGAGACACAGAGTGAGACACAGAGGGTGAGACACAGACAGTGAGACACAGAGGGTGAGACACAGAGTGAGACAGAGGGTGAGACGCAGAGAGTGAGACACAGACAGTGAGACACAGAGTGAGACACAGAGAGTGAGACACAGACAGTGAGACACAGAGTGAGACAGAGGGTGAGACGCAGAGAGTGAGACACAGACAGTGAGACACAGAGTAAGACACAGAGAGTGAGACACAGAGGGTGAGACACAGACAGTGAGAGACAGAGTGAGACACAGAGTGAGACACAGAGAGTAAGACACAGACAGTGAGACACAGAGTGAGACACAGAGGGTGAGACACAGACAGTGAAACTCAGAGTGTGAGACACAGAGTGTGAGACACAGACAGTGAGACACAGAGTGAGACACAGAGTGTGAGACACAGACAGTGAGACACAGAGTGAGACACAGACAGTGAGACACAGAGTGTGAGACACAGACAGTGAGACACAGAGTGAGACACAGAGTAAGACACAGACAGTGAGACACAGAGTGAGACACAGAGTGAGACACAGAGTGAGACAGAGGGTGAGACGCAGAGAGTGAGACACAGAGTAAGACACAGAGAGTGAGACACAGAGAGTGAGACACAGACAGTGAGACACAGAGTGAGACAGAGGGTGAGACGCAGAGAGTGAGACACAGAGTAAGACACAGAGAGTGAGACACAGAGGGTGAGACACAGACAGTGAGACACAGAGTGAGACACAGAGAGTGAGACACAGAGTGTGAGACACAGACAGTGAGACACAGAGAGTGAGACACAGAGTAAGACACAGAGAGTGAGACACAGACAGTGAGACACAGAGTGAGACACAGAGAGTGAGACACAGAGTGTGAGACACAGACAGTGAGACACAGAGAGTGAGACACAGAGTAAGACACAGAGAGTGAGACACAGAGGGTGAGACACAGACAGTGAGAGACAGAGTGAGACACAGACAGTGAGACACAGAGTGAGACACAGAGTGTGAGACACAGAGAGTGAGACACAGACAGTGAGAGACAGAGTGAGACACAGACAGTGAGACACAGAGTGAGACACAGAGAGTAAGACACAGACAGTGAGACACAGAGTGAGACACAGACAGTGAGACACAGAGTGAGACACAGAGGGTGAGACACAGACAGTGAAACTCAGAGTGTGAGACACAGAGTGTGAGACACAGACAGTGAGACACAGAGTGAGACACAGAGTGTGAGACACAGACAGTGAGACACAGAGTGAGACACAGACAGTGAGACACAGAGTGTGAGACACAGACAGTGAGACACAGAGTAAGACACAGAGGGTGAGACACAGAGTGAGACACAGACAGTGAGACACAGAGTGAGACACAGAGGGTGAGAGTAAGACACAGAGAGTGAGACACAGAGGGTGAGACACAGACAGTGAGACACAGACAGTGAGACACAGACAGTGAGAGACAGAGTGAGACACAGACAGTGAGACACAGACAGTGAGACACAGAGTGAGACACAGAGGATGAGACACAGAGTGAAACACAGAGTGAGACACAGACAGTGAGACACAGAGTGTGAGACACAGAGTGAGACACAGAGTGAGACACAGACAGTGAGACACAGAGTGAGACACAGAGTGAGACAGAGGGTGAGACGCACAGAGTGAGACACAGACAGTGAGACACAGAGAGTGAGACACAGAGTAAGACACAGAGAGTGAGACACAGAGGGTGAGACACAGACAGTGAGAGACAGAGTGAGACACAGAGTAAGACACAGACAGTGAGACACAGAGTGAGACACAGACAGTGAGACACAGAGTGAGACACAGAGGGTGAGAGTAAGACACAGAGAGTGAGACACAGAGGGTGAGACACAGACAGTGAGAGACAGAGTGAGACACAGACAGTGAGACACAGACAGTGAGACACAGACAGTGAGAGACAGAGTGAGACACAGACAGTGAGACACAGACAGTGAGACACAGAGTGAGACACAGACAGTGAGACACAGAGTGAGACACAGAGGATGAGACACAGAGTGAGACACAGAGTGAGACACAGACAGTGAGACACAGAGTGTGAGACACAGAGTGAGACACAGACAGTGAGACACAGAGTGAGACACAGAGTGAGACAGAGGGTGAGACGCACAGAGTGAGACACAGACAGTGAGACACAGAGAGTGAGACACAGAGTAAGACACAGAGAGTGAGACACAGAGGGTGAGACACAGACAGTGAGAGACAGACAGTGAGACACAGACAGTGAGACACAGAGTGTGAGACACAGACAGTGAGACACAGAGAGTGAGACACAGAGTAAGACACAGAGAGTGAGACACAGAGGGTGAGACACAGACAGTGAGAGACAGAGTGAGACACAGACAGTGAGACACAGACAGTGAGACACAGAGTGAGACACAGAGGGTGAGACACAGACAGTGAGACACAGAGTGAGACACAGAGTGAGACACAGACAGTGAGACACAGAGTGACACACAGAGAGTGAGACACAGAGTGAGACACAGAGGATGAGACACAGAGTGAGACACAGAGTGAGACACAGACAGTGAGACACAGACAGTGAGACACAGAGGGTGAGACAGCTGTGATGTTCCCTGAGAGCTCTGCAGGATAACATCAGTCGTCCATGTTGACATTGAGACGGACAGATAACTGCAGACAGGAAGCAGCTGTTGATGTTGGGAAGAAGCTGGCGGGCAGATTAAAGATGGAGGACAGACGAGACTCTGACATCTGACATGTAGTCCAGCAGAGGTAGTTACCACAGTGTGCAGTACTTGAGTAAATGTACTCACTTACTTTCCACCACTGTTTTTCTGACTCGCTCCATCAAGTTACCAGTCGCCTAGCAACAGAGTGCTCATGACATCACACATTTGAATGTAAGCACTCATGTAAACAGAGAGCAGTTCTGTCCACAGTCACACAAATGCTACAGTTTGATGTCAGTTTAAAAAGTTCAGGAAAGTTCTGCAGTCATGGCCGAGTCAGCGCCGGAGATGAGCTTTGATATTTTCATTGTTGAGGTGAGTACAGATGCTGCTGCTCCTCTCTGGGTCAACAGGTTAATGGGTCAGTTAACCCAAATCTCCAGACCATCCACACACCTGCCGACCGGTGCCGAAGCTTTGCTGCATCAACTGTTAGCACTTCCTGGTAGCAGTGAACCTGTGGACGTTCAGACGACTGTCACTGGATCGCTGTGGTACTGAGGACGAGGATGTTTCTCAGCAGCGCCGGCTCTGAGTAATTTGGTGCCCTATACATGTGCTATACATAAGACTAATATAGACTAATAATGAAACTGTGATGAGATTCATAGTAATACACTGTAACTGCACTTTAACGCTGATGTAAACTTGAACAAACATAAACTGTACCACAATAAACCAAAGGCTTCCAACCGGCCTGTTATAAAGAGAATGGAAAACTAACAGCATTTTAACTGACATACAAGCAGGAAAACAGCCAGCAGGTTAAAATAACACCTGAACAGGCCTGACGTTAACTTTCCAAATGTCCCTGATGAATTTAAGGTGGAGTAACATTACCCCCCGCGGATGATGGTGCCCCTGGCATTTGCCTATACTGCCTATGCCCAGGGCCGGCTCTGATTCTCAGGCAGGTTCTGCTCATGTGAGGAGACCTGATGTAAACCATCAGGTGTGTCCACACAGCTGTGATACACGACATCATGATGACTGGGTTTAACTTTTCAGGTGAACAGACCCTTTAAAAAAAACACACAGTAACTGAAAACATCTCCCAGATTTTCACTTTAAAACCCTGTTTAGTGATTTCCTCAAACAGCTGCTCTCCAACATATCATCTGCTGGGGACTACTTTCAGCGGTGGATTAACACACCTGGTGGTGTTGGAGACACGGATGACTCCACAGGATGATGCTCAGCTAGTTATTTCTCAGGGTGTGCTGACTCTTAAAGTCTAAAATATCACCCGACTGATTGTTGTATTGATCATGACTGATTTGCCGTAATCACTCAGTCGTGTCTCACTGCAGGACTCCTCCTCCTCAAAGACAGAGCAGAAGGAGGTGATGACAGAGCAGAAGGAGGTGAAGACAGAGCAGAAGGAGGTGAAGACAGAGCAGAAGGAGGTGAAGACAGAGCAGAAGGAGGTGAAGACAGAGCAGAAGGAGGTGAAGACAGAGCAGAAGGAGGTGAAGACAGAGCAGAAGGAGGTGAAGACAGAGCAGAAGGAGGTAAAGGAAGAGTTCTTCAGCGCACTGCCTGATGAGCTGCTCCTGTTTGAGGAGGACACAGGTATGACAGGTGCTGATCCACAAACTCTCTCCGAGCTGAAACATAAGCAGAATGAGAGCAGAACTGTTGTTGTGTTTCCAGGTGACAGCAGCAGTCTGAACTACAACTCCCAGAATGCCACAGCAGCAGCCCTAGGCGCTTCGTCCATGCCGGCGCAGGAAGCCTCTTCTGTCCCTCGGCCCACGTCAGCGATGCCTGAGACCGAGCGACCACAGATACTGTAGGCTGGATTCAGCAGCTGTTCTGGAGCTTTCAGTGCCGTCACGCTGTCTTCTTCAGCAGACGGCTGGAGAGACTCAACTACAGCTTCAGCCTCCCGTCTGAATCTGTAGTCCTCAGCATTGTACAGTCCAGTCCAGTGTTGTGTGTGTTGTGTGTCTGCAGGAACGTGATGTCCACCATGAATCTGGGCTGCTGTCTGGACCTGGACTTCATTGCTCACAGAGCGTGGAACGTAGAGTACAAACCAAACAAGGTACTGAAACCTGAAACAGGACCCAGAAAATGGACTCTGAATCTACTGATGAGGTTGTTAACTGCACGTTATAAAACCCTCTGGGAAGGAGGGAAGTAGTTTCACCTGCAGCGTCTGCTGATGTTCCTGCAACGTCACTTTCAGACTCTCTCCTCTGTGATGAAGACGATCAGCTGATTGGTTCCAGAGGACACTCTGAGTCAGACACTTTGGATGATTTTTTTTTTCAGAGATCCTTTGTAGATTTGTTCGTGAAGAGGGATCACTCTGGACAGATTTGAGAAATTGAGCCCTCCCCTTGTTACAAACTGAATTTCTGTTTTATGTAGTTTGTTGTTGAGTCAATTAGTCATTTCAAAATGTAAGTTGTCAGGATATAAAGCCTTATAACTTCTGTCCCTCAATAATGTGGCTGAAAGAATTTAGTCTTGACCTCAAAATCTAAAGTCCAATCAAATCAGAGGTCTGGAGAACTTAGAGTCATTTATCTCCTCACAGCCATAGTTCTAGCCCTGGGTTTCTTTAAAAACATAAATGTATTTTATCTCTGGATGTTTAGAGAACAAAAAGTACAGTCCAGGATGAAACAAACTACCGTCTAGAAATCAACCTGCAGAGCAGCCAGTTGTTCCTCAGTCTCTGCTTCCTGTGCTCCAGTTCTTCAAGGGGCTCGTCATGAGGATCCGTGAGCCGCGGACCACAGCAGTTGTCTACAAATCTGGGAAAATTATGTGTACAGGCACCAAGAGGTCTGTCTGGACTCATTTTCATTGACTGTGGTTCTGTTTTCTGGACTGTCAGTGAACCCTCTGCCTCTTCTTTGGGCAGTGTGCAGCAGGCGAGGCTGGGGGCCAGAAAGTGCGCCAGAAAAGTGCAGAAGCTGGGCTTCCCCGTCCGCCCTCTGAACTTTAAGATCCAGACTATGACGGCCAAATGGAAAATCTTCCCACTCCACCTGCAGCGGTTCAGCCAGCACCAGAACTGCAGGTCAGGAGGCTGCCGTCATCTTAGCCACCGACTACTGATGAGTCCTTGAGTGCTTAGCCCCAGGGAGGGCTAAGGGAGCTATTAGCCCCAGGCTAGGGGAGCTATTAGCCCCAGGCTAAGTAAACATTCACATTGGTTCATTCCAAAGCAGCCCTGCTGGAACAACCAGCACAGTCACCAGCAAGACGGTGACTGACTGACTTTGTCGGGTTATCAAAAATATAGAAGCACAACAACAAGCAAAGGAGTAGTGAGCGCTAACAAGCTAGTGACCAATCAAGCTAATTTGTGTTGACAGTTGTTAGGACTCAACATACTGCTGTGTACTGCAGGACACTGACTCAGCATGTGTGTTTCCAACTCCACAGTTATGATCCAGAGCTGTTTCCTGGCCTCATCTACGAAGTGTCGCCGGGCATCACTGCGACCATATTTTCATCTGGGAGCATTTGTTTGTCTGGTAATGAATCTGTTCACACGTCACAGTTTATGAACCGTGTGATGACATGAAGCTCCAGGGATCCAGTTATGTTGTTTCTTCAGGACGTCTAGAGATCCTTTGCGATGTTCTGGTAGTCACAGAAGAGGTTCTGGGCTCTTTAAGGGGTTCTAAAAGTTGTATAGTAACAAAGATGCGTACAGGACACAAATGTAGCACAATATACATGTAACTGTGGGAGATGTTCAGCTCAGCTTGTAGTGATCACTGTGAGCTCATTCTCTCAGTGTATCAGGAATACACAGACATCATCTGAAAAACAGCTGATTTTATTATAGCCTAATCAAGCTATAGCTATATACACACACACACATATGAATAATGGAACAAATTGAGATTTGATTCATACACATACAAGGTTTCAGGGCTACTGTACAAATGCACACAACAGTTGTATATATGTTGTTACATTTTGTTGATGGTCTGGAATGCTGTTAGAATAAAACTAATAATTATTGGTTCTCCACTTAAAATGACACAGAGAAGCATGTGACCTCTGTATGAAAACCCTCTGACCAGGCTGCTTCAGCTGGCAGAGAAGGAACCCTGACATGCTCAGTCACATTTTAACTCTGTGGCAGGTAGAGACACACCAGTCAGTCACACAGCACACATTGGATGTTATGTAACAATCACCTGCACATATCCAATAGTAGAGGTGGGTAAAAATATCGATCAATGCATTGCAACATATTTTTTCCTAATTCAATATCGATTCAGAAAATCCTATGAATCTATTCAGGCATGCAGCGGCCCGACCACCCGCTGTCCCTCGCCGGACGCCTCTCGGTCCCCGCCTCCAGCAGCTGGAAGCGTCTCACCTGCGACCTCGCTGGAGGGTCGGAGGCTGACACGCTGCAGAAACACCGTCGGAGCTGCGGAGGAGGGTAGCCGATGTCTGTCCGCTCTGTCACAGACTGTAAACTCCCAGCAGCCGGTCTCACCCTGGCCGCTGCACCGTGCGCCCGCGGGTAGCTCTCCTCCGGGGAGAGAGGGGGGTTCAGACAGGATGTGCGCGCATCTAAAATGTCCGGTAGTGCCGTCGCAGTGCTGGAAAGGTTCCGCACGCCAGAAAGTAGTGACAGCTGCGATGTGGTGGTTGCATGGGTGGTTGGGGTCAGGCCAGGGTGGCCAATAAGGTGGCCAGGATTCAGCGTCCCCTGCCACCCCACCCCTCCGCCATTGATGGTTCTAGGTGTACCCAGGTCCTCAGGCAGTTTGTACTTCAGATTTTTTCAGGGTTTTTTATTTGGATGAATCAGAATCACGTCTCATCTACATTAAACATCCTCTCTTCTGTCACTTTATCACAAGTTTTGTGTTTAATTTCAGGGGTGAAACAGGAAGCTCAGATCTACAAGGTGTTCGATACCATCTATCGGATCCTGACCTGCTTCAGGCGCTAGTGGAGACACACAGGAAGCTTCATCCAAAGACTGGTGCTCAGAAATAAACTGATATTTCTGTGATCCTGTGAAAAGTTTCTGTGAAATGACAAGTGGAGAAAAAGTGAGCTTAAGTATTTATTGATTAACAGACGGTCACAGAGCACAGATCATCAGATGTCACATTAAACCCAACAGAACCAGACCGAGTGCCTGACAGCAGGATTCATCTCATGTCAACAAACACAACAAACATTTTGATGATTTTTTGTGAAAACATTTTATACATTTAAACATTTCAGGATTTCAGAATTGAGTTAGTTGGATTTCAGTTCTGATCGTCACCTCAAACATGAAGTTCCTGATTATTTCTCTGGATCCATAAAGTTTCTGCTGCTCTTCACGGCTCCACACACACACACACAAGTCCAAATCATCAAGTGTGTCAATGACTCAGTGTTGATGAAAATGAACCAAACGTAACGATCAGAAATCATTTCACACATGAGAAATGTCAATGATGAACAAAAAGGAACAATTCAAACTGAATCATAGCAGAAAGAAAAAGAATCAAACAATAAGTGAATCATTAATAAAGACGCATTTGTGATAATGAGATATAACACCATGAATATAATGATCGTCTTCATCTCTACCTGCTCTGTTCCACCGTCACACACACCTTCACTGGTAACATCTTCACTTCAGCATCAGTGTTAATGACTGGAAACATCCTCTCAGTGAAAGTGTGTGTGAAGGTGTGCAGGTGTGTGTTAGTATCAGGATCAGAGAACGACAGATTTCCTCTGGTCCAGTCCAGATTCACTCTGATCCTCTGGAGCTTCTTCTGCACGACGAGAACAGTGAGTGGAGCTGATGGTGACCATGCTGAGTATTCACCTTCATTTAAGCCTATCATCCAGAATCCAGACTGTATGAGTCTCTTCCTCTGGACAGACTCTGCTAACACACCCAGCAGCCAGTCTGTACTGTCTCCGACCTCGACGTCCCAGCTGTGAGTCCCTGAGTTAAAGCCCTCAGATCCCAGGACAGAGAACACATGATCAAACCTCTCTGGATTATCAGGAAGCTTCTGTCTCTGTCCTCGTCTCACACTGCTCAGATCTTCAGACAGGATGAGTACTGGATGAGCAGTGTTTGGGTCCAGAACCACAGGAGTGTAGGAGACCATGTCCTTCATCTTGTTCCAGATGTTGAAGCTCAGGTTGCCCAGGTGTTTGGCCTGGTCTATCAGAGCTCCTGAGGGCAGCTGTGGATCCTCCAGCAGGGGGCGCTGCTGGACTCTTTCCACTGCAGCCTTGTAGTTGTGCAGGAATGAGACGTCTTCAGCTCTCAGCTGCTCCTCTGTGGCTCTGACTGTGTGTGAAAGAGCTGCTATCTCTCTGCTCAGAGCCTCCATCTTCTCCTTCATCATCTGACTCTTCTGCTCCTCTTCCTCCCTCAGTGCAGCCATCCTGGCCTCCTCTTCCTCTGCTAGAAACTGGTGCAGCTTCTTAAACTGATCCTTAATCTGCCTCTCTGTGTGTCGGGCCTGGACCTTCATGTGTTCTGCTGTCTGATCAAACTTCACTTTAACTTCTTCAAAAACCTGTAACTCCTTCTTTAATGACTCCAGAGTTTCCTGAAGTTTCTTCTTGTGTTGTCGTGCAGCTTCATCGATGGGTCTGAATCTGTGGTTGGTGTGTTGTTCTGAGTCTCTGCAGACGAGACACACCGGCTGCTGATGGTCCAGACAGAAGAGTTGGAGTTCCTCAGAGTGCCGACAGCAGAGATCCTCTGAAGCTCTCTGATCTCTGTCCTGTAAGAACGACTCACACAGGTTCTTTAACGCCCGGTTTAAAGGTGGTTCTGTTGTTGAAGATATCTTCTTACAAACTGGACACATATTTAATCGTTTCTCTCTCCACCAGCTCTGCAGACAGTCTTTACAGAAGCTGTGGACACATGACAGGATGACAGGATCTTTAAAGATGTCGAGGCAGATCGGACAGCAGAGATCCTCCTCTGATCTGGAAGCCATTTTGTCTCTGACGCTGAAAACACAGCAGACACAAAGTCCAGTCAGTCTCGGCTCCCCTCCCTCCTCAACTAACATCACTGAACTCTGAGTTCAGTTTTTAGTGAAACTCACATTGTGTCGGCAGGTCGAAGCAGCAGCTTCGTAGTTTCTCTCTCTGGTAGCTGAACTTGGAGGACGTCGTCAGTCTGACGGTGAACTGAATCAGTCTGTGACAAACTGTTTCCTGCTTCGTCTCAGGTGACTCACAGGTGTTTCATTACTTTATGATCTTCAGAGAGTCTTTGGCTCCGCCCCTCAGCAGCAGCTGAACCCGGAGGACGCTCAGAACCAGATGGTCCAGAGTCCAACATCCCTCCCTGACAGCCTCATGACTCCTCCTCCTCCTCCTGCTCCTCCTCCTCCTCCTGCTCCTCCTCCTCCTCCTCCTCCTGCTCCTCCTCCTCCTCCTGCTCCTCCTCCTCCTCCTCCTCCTGCTCCTCCTCCACCACCACCTCCTTCTCCTCTTCCTCCTCCTGCTGCTCCTCCTCCTCCTCCTGTTCCTCCTCTTCCTCCTCCTGCTCCTCCTCCTCCTCCTCCTGCTCCTCCTCCTGAATAATATGAGTGGATTTCAGAGCTGGTTTCTTTATATCACACTTTACAAAGTAGAAAGAATTAAAGGTGAGGCAGGTGAAACTTCTGATTCCTCTGAGAAGACACCAAACCAGAGACGTGTTCGTCTGTCTCAGTCATGTCTGTGTCTCAGACCAGGCTTATTGTTTCATACGCATCAGTTTTTGAGTTACTCATCAATATGAACAGCCTTCTTTAAAACAAGTATTCAGTAGGAAGCAGAAAGGAATCAGTAGGAATATATTTAAATAAAAAAGAACTGAAGACAGGTGCTCAGTGTAGTTTTGAATCAAACGAACAGGAGGACAGAGTGCATGTGTTGGGGACTATTTTCAGCGGCGGATGAATCCACATTCAGAGGGAAACGTCCACATCATCTGTAATAACATCATAGCTCAACAAGAGTCAATGTGGTCGTGTAAACCGCAGGAGGCAACAGAGTGGAGCTCATTTAGATTCAACCTTTAGATTCAAAGTTAGATTCAAACGAAGATGAGTAAAAACTGTCTGCTGAAGTTAGCTTAGCATGCTAACTGATACAGGTCATGGTGGTAACCCAGCAACAGCTTCAGCTGGTGATCGTTGGATCTTCTGTCGTCGTGTTGAGCGACAAGTCAGACCGACGACTGCTGAGAGCTTCAGTGACACAGCAGCTCGATGATGATGATGATGATGACGATGACGACGACGATGTTTATTGATGAGTTTGTTTTGATTTAAAGTTAAAGACAGTATAATTGTGCGGTGCAGTAACCAGGTGAATACTTTAGTGATATTCTGCAGGGGGTCACTCTGAGGTAAACTAAGACTCGGTGTCCAGCAGATCTGCAGAACTTCCATCATAGTTGTTTGAAGCGCGGCGGAGACGGGAGGGCAGCGAGCGATGATGAGCCAAGTCAGCTGACAGAAAATAACCAGCGACAGAAAGAACTGGATGCAGCTTTCAACCCTAAAGTTGTGCGACACAGATCAGTTTGTACATTTTTAATGTTGTTCTCACTTTCTGTGTTATTTTCTGCTGTTGGTCACATCTTCACTGCAGTTTGAAGCTAGTTTGTCAAACATCTACATGTGTTTTTTTGTGCTTGTTTCAGTGCAATTCTTCTGTGTCTGTTAGCATCTGACTCGCTCAGCTGAGGGTTTGAAAGTGTTCAGCTCAGCCAGAACTCACAGGGGTTTAACAGGCAGCTGATTGAACCTGATGGCTCCGTCAGAACCAGCACAGGTTCTGCAGGACAGCTGCCCAACAGCAGCTGGATCTGGTGTCTGATCAGCCAGCTAGCTTAAATCAGCCACACCGCCGGTTTAAGCTAGCTGAGAAGACACAGACAGGTGGTAACCTAGCAACAGCAGCAGTTAGTGGCTGTGAGACGGAGACTCAGTTTTTACTGCTGAGTAACTTTAAAGCGTCTGAAAACTCGTCTCACAGCCTGAAACGTTTACACTGGTCGCATGTGACAAAGTATATTACTCAAGTACTTGTAATGAGTAATACTGAGGTACTTATACTGTACTCTGTGTAAAGCTGCTCTGCTGTCAGCGTTTCTTCCTGTCTAACAGAGAAATGGGCGTGGCTAACAGTCGTACGTAACTATCACCATGTGGTCAAACTGCCGTCTGAACTGGACTTTTACTGCCACCAGGCAACTTGTGTGCTGAACTTTGTCTCTGCTCCGGTCGCTGACACTGCACCGCTCTCTTCTTCTCTTGCTGGAGGATGACGGATGACTCCCACATTCTCCTGCAGTCTGATGTGACCAGATTTCTGAAATTAAATCTGGGGACACTTTCAGTTTAGCGCTCAATATATCATTAAAATATCCAGTGTTATAATCTAAGACATCAAAAGGGGTCGGTTCTGGTTTCATGTAGTTTCACCAGGTAGTTTTTGTGCTGGATGTTGGTGCGGCTGCAGGTATGAAAATCAGAAGTACTCATGCAGTAAACTGTTCAGTCAAAATGATGCAGCCAGTCATTTAACTTGGATGAGCGGTTGAAGGCAAATAATGTCAATTTTGAAACAAACTCTTTCAAAGACTACCTCACTACTCGTCTCTTCTTGAACACGTTCTTATTCTGTATCCTTATATCTGCTGTGGAAACTTCATCTTTCACATCATGAATTAGTTGTTTGTAATTTTCTCTTTGATAGTTGTTTTATACGGTTTGTTCCCTGCAGATGTCGTGCAGCTGTTGGTGATTAAAGGCCCCAGTCTGGACCAGGAGGACTCAGAGTCCCTTCATATAAAAGAGGAACAGGAGGAGGTCTGGACCAATCAGGAGCGAGAGCAGCGTATTGTCTATAGGAGGCTGGTGTGACTGCTGTTCCCATGAAGAGTGAAGAGGATGGAGAGGAACCTCATTCTTCACCGTTTCATCAAAGGTGAACTGGACAACAGAGAGGCAGAGCCTCCAGTCGGCAGCTATGTGACAGAGATGAAAGCAGAAACTGATGGAGTGGACTGTAGAGGACCACGGCCAGCCAGGAACCAAGATCCAGGTCATCCCCCACAAGCAAATACTGTTGACAAGGCTTCAGACTCTGAGACCGATTTCACTTACGAAGACTGGCAAGAACCTTTGTCAGAATCTGGAACTGAAGCTGAAGACGAGGACAATGACTGGGAAGAAACCAGGACTCCTGAGTCAGGTGTCAGTGATCTGAGGCAAAGACAAAACCAGAAGACCAGTCTGATGACAGAGGAGCAAGTCCAGAAAGGACGAAAAACATTTGGTTGTGACGTGTGTGGGAAAAGATTCACAACACAGGGAAGTCTGAAGGTACACATGAGAGTCCACACAGGAGAGAAACCATTTGGTTGTGATGTCTGTGGGAAAAGATTTAGTCAAAAACCGAATCTAAATAGGCACCTCAGCATCCACACCGGAGAGAAACCATTTGGTTGTGATGTCTGTGGGAAAAGACTTAGTCAAAAACAACATCTGAAGACGCACATGAGAGTCCACACAGGAGAGAAACCATTTGGTTGTGATGTCTGTGGGAAAAGATTTAGTCAAAAACCGAATCTAAAGAGACACCTCAGCATCCACACAGGAGAGAAACCATTTGGTTTTGATGACTGTGGAAAAATATTTTTTTAGAAATTAACTTTGAAGACAGACACAAAAAAATTACGACATTTTAATGAAAAGTTTTGATGATGAAAAATTGCATTAGTTTGTTAGAACCACGGCACGTTCAGTTGTCGTTTATCGTTTCATCATAACTTCTTCTTTTCTTTCTCTTTTGTGTATTTTAAAATGTGTGATTAAATCTTTTCTTGGCTGTTTAGTTTGTCGTTGTGTATTTTGGCACTGAATTGTCTAAAAAGGTTAATTAAAGCTCAGAAAGTACTAAAATTCAAGATCAAGATTCAGGATTCAAGACTTTTTGTTTTCTGAGGATTTTTTTTCTTTTTTTTTGAGACGTGTGTTGAGAAGATCCTGTATCTCATCAAAATGTTATCAGGCCCAGCAGCTTTACTCATATTCATCCTCAGCAGGATTCTTCTCATACCTGCTATGGAGACTGACGGTGGCCTGTCCTCTGGAGCTGGTGATGTTTTAGACCTCCTGCCATGAATCCTTGCTGTTGTTGGTGTTGAGGTCTGTCTCAAGTCCTGGCTGATGTCTCCGCTTTAGCGCCTTGATACCAGCTTCAAGTTTTGCTCTGGCAACTTTGTGTGCATTTGCTGATATATGATGTCACTGAAGATGTACACTCCTCAAAATTGCTGTAATCAATCACGAACATGTAAAAGTCTGCTGGCAGCAGAGCAAAATATTATTAGGACTATTAGGACTTTATATCCTCAGGAGGAGGAGAGGAGGACTTTATATCCTCAGGAGGAGGAGAGGAGGACTGAGTTTTAATTTTCTTTCCTGTGATGCATTACGTCATTGAGGGTCCTCACTAGTATGGCAGTACAAATGTGTTTCCCTTGCTGGCTGGTCTCTGTAGTTAATCTTCTTATATAAGCTCTAGTTTAATTCACTTTTCAGAGCAGCCTGTAATCCCTCCTCCTCCTGCTGACATGTTTTAATCCACAGATGATGACATCACTCCGGTACTCTCATGTCAGTCTCATTTTGTATCTCGATACAAAAACCACAGAAACACTTTAACACAGGAGGTTTATTTTTACTGATGTGATTTAAAATATGCAGCATTTCAATGTAAATCTAATTTAAAGTATTGAATGGTTCATGCTGCAGTTGGTGTGACAGCGTCCTCTGGTGGCTCTCGCTGGAGGTTCATCACTGTCACAGACACACAAAACTGTCAGTACTTATATTCTTATTACAAAAATATGTATCATAGCTGCTTAAATGTAATTTTCCCTTAACAAAGTAGAAACAAATGTAACTCTCTCTCTCTCTCTCTCTCTCTCTGTCTCTCTCTCTCTCTCTTCGATCATCCTGTGACATCACTGAGAGAGAGAGAGAGAGAGACAGAGAGAGAGAGACAGAGAGAGAGACAGAGAGAGAGAGAGACAGAGAGAGAGAGACAGAGAGAGAGAGAGAGAGAGAGAGAGAGAGAGAGAGAGAGAGAGAGAGAGAGGTGCAGTCAGACAGAGGCAGCAGTCTGAATGAAAACCAGCTGAAGCCTGGCAGCAGATCCTCCAGCGGCGTCCCGGGTGGTTCTCATCTTGTTTGTGACATTTGGTTTGTTCTCGCTGTGATCGTGATGGAGCAGAGCAGCCCGAGTGTGGAGCTGAAGAGTCTGCAGCTGTGTGACAGGGAAGGTCAGCCAGTGTGTGTGTGTGTGTGTGTGTGTGTGTGTGTGTGTGTGTGTGTGTGTGTGTGTGTGTGTGCCACAGTGTTGGTGTACTTGTGCCCAGTGACGACGCTACAATCCGTCTGTAGTCACACTCTTATGTTTTTGTAGTGGTTTTGTGCCGACATCTGTCTCCTTTTTTGGCCTTTATATGGCTTTATTTCTTTTCATTTTCCATTTATTATGCAGGAACATTTAAAAGTAACATTAAGTTCCAGTTAAGCAGGCCTGACTCAGTTTGAAAACTGGTGTCCAGCAGGCTCCTGTTAGTGACAGGACAGATTGAGATATGACTGTAAACAGGATGAGAGAGAGGGGAGTGACATGCAGCATCTTTCTGCTTCAGGAGGTTTTTCTTTGTCTGGGAAGTTAATCTTCACGCTAATCAGAAGTGTAAGGACAGATGATGTTGTTTATTAATCCACTAATAAACTTTCTTCATTAACTTTCGATCATATTTTAAGATGTCTGGCATTAGTTCAATGTCCAGATATCTTGTTTTACTGTTTTTAAAGTACAGTTAAGTAAAAAGTACAAATTCTTTTTGCACCTACTTGGTGATTTGGATCCTACTCCAAAATCTGAATTTTCCGGAGCGAGCAGAACCTGCGTCGCTCTGCTGATTCTGTTGTTCAGATGAATCCTGCCATGCTGAGATTCACACAAACAGCTGCTGTCACATGTTAAACCCCCAAAACTCATTGGTTCTGTGGAAAAGGGCACTTTATTCATCAGGGTGGTGTGCGCGTGTTGGACATCCTCTCCTCTATTCATCTAATTCTGTCAAAGCCATTTCATCGTGTTTTCATGTTATTATCTTAAAGCAGGACAGAGTGAAGCAGTGAAGCCCGCTACGTTTTTATCAGCAGAACTTCTCAGATTTTCTGTGAGTAAACTCTCTAAATCAGAACGGTTAAATGTAGACATAAAAAGTAGTCGGATGAAAGTAAAGTATTTGTGGAGTAGATGTAGAAAGCGACATGAGAAGTGAAGACTCAGCACCTCCAATCACAGTCAACAGCCACAGCATCTATCCAGCTAGCTATGATAACAGCTTCTCTATTAATTGAGATACGAATACATTCGTATTAAGTCATCAAATTGGAAGCTGAAACTGATCATTTTCAGGTTTTCACCACTGGTAAACATGGTGGTGGGTCATTTTCGACCTGTAGGACAACACGAGGGTTAAGAACATGCACTTAGTTACTTTCCATCCCAGCTGACTGAGGCTGATCCAAGCAGAGCAGCGGCTAACAGACTCTGCAGCAGATTAGCAGAGATTAGCATCAGGATCAGCCTCGCACACAGCACGTGAAGGATTATAGATCACAGGAAGAGTGGAGTTTCAGGACTCCTGCGCTCAGTGAAGGCCTCACAGTGATCTGGATGCTGGGTTAAAGTCGTTTGTACATTTAGATCTGACTCTACTGAATCCTCTCTCAGTGTGTCTCATCCTGACTGTTCATCAATGTCCAACTCAGGCTGTAGCTGATATCTACCTTAGCTTCATCTCTCTCCTCCTCTTTCTCAGTAAATCTAAGCTGATCAGATCCGTCTCTGTTTATCCTGCTGTCAATAATGCTCAGATAAATGATGATGTTCACAGTGACTGCAGGTGAGTCACAGAGCTGGACAGGTGACGAGGTTCCTCTCTTCCTGCTGTATGTCAGGATCTTTAGTGGCAGCAGCTTCAGTCTGGTGAATCTCCACCGATCACTGTGGTTAATCAGCAGACGCTTCACCTCCTCCTCCTCCCTCCATCCTGTCAGTGAATGGAGGAGGTGAAGCGTCTATTCCTTCACACTGAGAAGGCTTTTATACTCTGTATGGGAGTTTCCTTACAGAGTGTGGGAGCGTTGTTATGGAGTGTCCTTACAGAGACATTAAGGACACAAGAGAGCTCTGAGTGTCAGAGTCGTTAGGGCCTCTAGGGTGGTTGGTCAAACTGGCCTTCATGTGGGTTGCTGAGTCCAGGTGAGTCCGGGTGAGTCCAGGTGAATCCTGGTGAGTCCGGGTGAGTCCAGGTGAATCCTGGTGAGTCCGGGTGAGTCCAGGTGAGTCCAGGTGAGTCCAGGTGAGTCCTGGTGAGTCCGGGTGAGTCCAGGTGAGTCCAGGTGAGTCCAGGTGAGTCCAGGTGAATCCTGGTGAGTCCGGGTGAGTCCAGGTGAGTCCAGGTGAGTCCACGTGAGTCCAGGTGAGTCCAGGTGTGAATGGTTGTTGAGCTGTCTGTGGAGAGAACTGAGTACTGCACTGTAGGTGGTGAACAGTGTGGTGGTCCACCTCCTCTGTTCAAAGATGCTCGTTCCAGTTTGACAAAGATGGATTCTTTTACTCCTCTTTCGAACTATCTGTCTTTTTTGGACAACATGGTGACATTATTGTCCACAAAGTCTAAAAAGGTTGACTTTAACCTTGAAATGTCGACTTGTTTCTTGAAGTGCAAAAGTCCTCAGTTTTTTTTCTCAGCCCTGATACTCGTTCGTAGTTTTCCACATCCTGCTCCGACAAATGAGTTGCACTGATTTTGTGCCTTTGTGCTCCCGTTAGCTCACAATCACGAGAGCTTCTATTGAATTTTTGATAATTAGTTTGGTTCCTGCAGGATCCCAAAGCAGAGCTCTACTCTGTGCCACCTCTGTGACTAGCATGCTAACGTTAGCTTTGTCAGCTTGACAGTTACACCTGCAGGTAGTGGCTGTAAATGTTCAGTATTTTTACTGTATAGTGTTCGTACCTTTACCTCAGTGAAGGACCTGAACCTCCACAAGTGTTCAGCACAAAGTGGAGTGTGACTGTTAAATTAAAAAGGTTCAGGGTTTGTCCTTCGTGCGGCGCCTGATGCAGAGTTTTAGCTTCCTGTTCACGTTGAGAAAACATCAGATTCGGGTGGAAACAAGAAGTTACGCTGGCAGTTTGAAGCGTCCTCCTCCTCAACAGGCTCCTTGTTCAGCCTGCGAGGTCTCAGCGTCTCTGCTGACTGAAGCCTTTTGTCCTCCGAACACAAGGAGGGACGAGGAGACAGAAAGAGAGAGAGGGTGAATAGAACCAGGAGGTAAACAAGTTAGACACAGATACAGAGCAGGATGAATACAGAAACTCTTCACCGTCATCTTCACATGTCTATTTTATTCATAACTTTTTATCATATGGTTTATTCTTTACTATTATTATTTTTTTTGTAATATTACTGTCCTTTTGCTTCTGTGGCAAAAAAATGTCTCAGTTTGCGGGACAATAAAGGAATTCTGATTGTGATTCATGTTCAAATTCAAGTTTAAATAAAATACTTTAAATTGAAACTCCGTCATCATCATGGCAGGTTTCTGTTTCCGTTGAAGGTGAACAGACAAACTGTTGTCTGCACTCAACCTGCTGATTCACTGTGTTCTCCACAGCTGACACACGTGATGTCACCATGATGTCAAGATGATGTCATGACATGAGGTCGTACCAGCAGAGTCGACCGCCAGCTGACAGTCACAAAATGTGCTGTCACATGAGCAGCTCTGTCGCTAACATTAGCACGCTAACATCCAGTGTTGTAAGAAGTACCCAACAGTTGTATTTGAGTAAAAGTAAAGATGTGGTGTTGAAATTTTACTTTGGTAAAAGTGAAAGTCACGCATGTGAATAGTAACCACGTAAAAGTCTTTAAGTAACTGATAACAGATGAAGGTAAGTATCAAAAGTACAAGTAAGAGTAACTGATGCATTCTTTTACATCTGAAACAGAAGAATAAACAAGAATAACATGAACAAAGATAAATGTGGGAAAACAAGAGAGATAATAAAATGTCATATTTTAAACAATGTCATTGTTGTCAGTGTCCAAAAGGCAGATGTGATGTCATCAGTGGTCATAAACCAGGTGGGCCTGTCGATGGAACTCGTTGATCAATAAAGTTTTGAGGTGTTGAAGTTTTTGCAGCAGGACTTCCTGTCGTGACTCTGACGGTTCATGACATGAATCATGACATGACACACACTCACATACACACACACACACACACACACACACACACACACACACTCACATACACACACACACACACACTCTCACACACACACACACACGCACTCACACACACACACACACACACTCACATACACACACACACACACACACACACACACACACACACACACACTCACATACACACACACACACACACACACACACACACTCACACACACACACTCACACACACACACACACACTCACACACACACACACACACAGTGGTGACTGTGACATAATCCTCTTACATCATCAGTGAGCCTCACAGTGGACGGATGACGAGAGGTTTTGATCTGCTGAACTGATTTTTGTCTCAGACGTTTTCACAGTTCCACAGATGTTCTGGACATGTTCACAGTATGGACCTGGTTCTGGGCTCTTTTGAAAGGAATTGCCTGGATTGCTTTTGAAATCATACCTAAAACGTACTGTGATCTAACATGGATGATCATTTACTGTATGTGCTTTATTCAGACTGGTTTAATCTGCAGAGGTCACGTTGGTTCAACACGAGAAACATCCAGTTTACAGTGAAATGATCCGGAATCATCTGACAGTTTGATCAATAACATGTGAAACCAGCGTCTGAGTGTTCGTGTGTTGAGGTGATGTGATTCTCTTCCAGGCACCGAGTCAGCAGACAGCGGCATCGGGGACGTGGACGACCTGCCGGTTCCTCAGCAGATCAGGATCAGTAGCATCACCTGCGATTCCTTCAAGATCAGCTGGGACATGGAGAGCAGAGGCCGAGACCGGATCACACACTACTTCATCGACCTCAACAAGACGGAGAACAAGAAGGAGAACAAGTTCAAACACAAGGTAAGCTGAGCGACTCTGAGGACGAGACAGATTAACAGCTGCGGTCCTGAGAGACGATGCGATCCATCGACAGTAATCCAATAATGATTTCATTTTTAAATCTGAGGACTCTCACAATGATGATAAATTAAATACTTAAGAAATTAATTTCAAGTACACTTCATTGGTAATCGCGGCCCTGTAACAGTAACGTTAAGGACAGAAACCTTTACGAGAGAGAATCAACAGGATGTTCAACTGATGACTTCCATCAGGTTCATCAGGCGGTTTGTCTTCTTCTTCTTCTTCTTCTTCTTCTTCTTCTTCTTCTGTGGTTTAATGGCAGCTGCTGGAGAATCAGCTCCACCTGTTTATCTCCGTTGAGCTCACAGTCACGTGAATGGAGATGACGGAGACAAAAACCACCAGTTGCATCTTTGTTTTTCAGGACGTCCCGACGAAGCTGGTGGCGAAGGCGGTTCCCCTCCCGATGACGGTCAGAGGTCATTGGTTCCTGAGTCCTCGCACGGAGTACACGGTGGCCGTCCAGACTGCCGCCAAACAGCCGGACGGAGAGTACGTCGTGTCTCAGTGGAGCGAGATCATCGAGTTCTGCACCGCGGGTCCGACACCTGAACTCACCACGTTGTGTTCACTTACACTTAATTTGCTGCCTGTTTGACAATAAATAATAAATGATAGAAAATCTATAATGCACTCACAATAATAGACCTGATCCTTTATGATGAAGATTTTTATGTTGTGTAAACCTAATGAACAATCTAATAATAATGTTTTATTTCCATTTGCTACAAACAGAAGCTCATCATTGTTTTTTAGCTGATCATGCTGACGAGCTGAGAGTCGTCTGCACTCATGCTAATGAAAACCAAACATTCCACTTTCTGTTGCTCTGAGATTGTTCTTGTTTCCTGCCTTTTGTGTTTCACCTTCCTCCTGGAATCATATCATTCTATTGAACTGAACTGTGTGTGTGTGTGTGTGTGTGTGTGTGTGTGTGTGTGTGTGTGCAGATTACTCCACTGTCCATCTGAACCAGCTGCTGCAGAAAGCCGAGGCGATCGCCGGCAGGATGCTGCCGTTCACTGTCTTCTACAGAAACCAGCAGCAGGAGTACTTCCAACAGGACAGGTGTGTGTGTGTGTGTGTGTGTGTGTGTGTGTGTGTCCACCTGGGATCTGTGTTTTAACCCCCTGTGTGTTCTGAACAGCCCCTCGTATCGCTCCAGAGACGCTCAATGTCGTCGCATGCTGCCGGTGGTTAAAGATAACAGCGGCAGTCACGGTTCTCCCATCAGCGGCAAACTGGAGGGACTCTTCTTCAGCTGCAACACCGAGTTCAACACGGGGAAACCTCCCCAGGACTCCCCATATGGACCCTACCGCTTCCAGGTAGACTGTGGGTTCTGATTTGTTCATCCGCACCGTTCACAGCCTCACACGCGCTGACGTCGCTCCACTGGATTCTAGTTTCTCTGAACAACATACAGAATCAAAAGTTTGTCCATGGGTTTTGGATCTGGTCCTAAAATCAGGCTCATGAAACAGTGAATGGACTTGCTTCAGCATAGTTTGGTGTTTCTGGGGAGGGACTTGTCATGGATGTGATGGATCATGGATAGCGCTGAGTGTGCGGTACATCCTCTGCCATGGAGCTAGTGACTCCCAGTGGACTCAGCCGGACCTGGGCCAGAAGACCAGGGAGTAATACTGGGCTGGATTCTTTTATAACTGTTAGCTACACAGCTATGAGCTAACGACTTGTAGCTACATTCAGCAGTTACTTTAGCAACAGCGTAAATGGCATCTGTCTATACACCACCTTGGTACTGTAACTGTCCTCCGTAGTTCTCAGAAGCTGGGTTCTGTGGCCCCGGTCCAGAGGTGTTCATTGTGAAATGCTGGTTAGCAGCAGTTAGCGGTTACTACAGCAACAGGTCAAGCTATCTGTCCAGAGTTGAGGCGTTTGACTTCATGAAGAGTTGTCGTTAGATTAGAGGCTGAAGTTTTGATTCTGACACTTTATTTGTTTCTGCACAGATCCAAGCAGACCTCCTCTTCAACCAGAACACCAACATCTACTTTGGGGATTTCTACTGCATGTACACATCGTACCACTACGTCATCCTGGTCCTGGCTCCTGATGGCTCCAAAGGAGACGCCTTCTGTAAAGGAAGGCTGCCGGTGCTGGACAGGTCCAACAACTGCTTCCTGAGCTGCACTGTGGAGGAGGACAGCTCGCTGTCTTTCTGCCATGCTCAGGACGTCATCCTAGAGGTGATCTACACAGAGCCAGTGGATCTGTCTTTAGGGACGGTGACCCGGATCAGTGGTCACCAGCTCATGAGCCAGTCCACTGTCAACGCCAAGAAAGACCCCAGCTGCAAGATCTGCAACATCAGCGTGGGACGTTAGCTGATGGTTGGACTGGACCAGCTAATCTGCTATTGACTGACATGGTGGCGAGGAAGCTAACAAGTTGCTAACTGTGCTCAACACACACTCACTGTGGAACATCAGGCTAGCAGTGCCTGGCTAACTAGCATGCAATGCTTCTAAGTGAATACTAAATCCACTTTTTTAACCTGTGATGACACGTTCAGTTGATTCTGGTGTTTTGTATTCATTGAACCAGAGTTACAGATGTAACTGAGAGGAGGTCGCGAGCGTGTGACCAATGAGAGAGCTGACGGGAAACCAGAACATTATTGATCCCGGGGGGAAATTGTTTGCAGCTGAATGTCTCGCTGATGATCTGCTGAAGACTTTTTCATTAATACATTATTAATTAACATTAACAGAACACACAGTGTAACTGGAGCTGCTGCTGATGGTGTTGTGAAGATTTACCAGATGTCTGTCAACAGCTCACTGTGACTGAGATATAAAGAGGAAAAACGTTTCATCTGTCAAACATGTTGGGGGTTTTGTGGTCTCATGTTAAACTGAAGATGTGAGAGAGTTTGAGTGAAGGTTGGATGATGACACAGATGAGATTTTAGTTGTGATATTTCAAATTTGCAAGATTAACTCTTAAAACTCTGAGAACAAAACTACACTTTACAATTTGTGTGTGAGACAAAAGAGAAATCCTTCTGTTGACTGTATTTGGGCAGTGACCAGAACAAACAGTAGAAAAGTAACAGGGACGGTGTTTACTCAAACAGGGAAGTTAATCACTATCTAATAAATGCACATTCTTTATCAGTGGTGGGTGAATAAACTCTGTGCAGACGGTCTCAGGTCAGTGAACCCGAAAATCCAATTTGTCAGATGGACATTTGAGTGTTCTCACTTTTAATGCTGCCAAGTGAGAAGCACAACCAAAGGTTTCCTCTGTGCAGCTGTGATGAGTCTGTCTGCAGTGACTGCAGCTCTCTGACGCTCAACAACAGTCACGTCACTATGTACGATGTAATAAAAGGAAAATAACACAGACACAGTGGATTTTTGTCAGTTCCTTTAATTCAAAAAGATTTTGGATCATAAGACATCACAATTCGTTAATCAAAGCCGTTTCCTTTATGACATGAACATTACCCACAATCCTCTCTGTTTATCACTGATTAGCACTGATTCACTTCCACATGTTTCTTGTTTTCAGGTCAATTACGGAGGCAAAGAGAATGCAGAATAACTCTATACAAATAGCGTCTGGATATTAATTATTTTTCCTGGTATAAAAATAAGTTCTAAGTGCTTCACACACTTTAATACTGTCTCTGCTTTGGCATGTTCACAGCTCAGATAGCGGCACGTGTCGTCAACGTAAAACTCTATGGAAACATTCAAGAAACAAATATCAAGTTGGACGGAATCATCTGCTGCTGACGAGATTCCGACTTGTTCACATCATGACTTGTACTCACAGCGACCACTATGAGGCAGCTGATTTACTCAATGAATCCAATCATGAGTTTATAATTACTGTAATATTTGCAACCATCATGAAGTGAAACAGAAGTCTTTGGTTTGGTGTCTTAAGCAAATGTTTTCCAATTTTCCTTATTTGAGCCACCAAAGTTGCCACACAGATATTGTTTCAAGAGTTTAAAAAAGTTTGCATTCGACAAAGACAGAATGTTCTGAACGTGATCAGGGGTTTGCAGAATCATTAAATACTGATGTTCATCTTTGGTGCTAAACTCAAAAATTCCAGAGAAGACTGGGCTGGCTGGACTTTAACAATGTTAATATGAAATTCTGAAACGTGGTAAAGAAATATCAGCAGTGACGATCTGAAGCATTTCAACAGCTGAGGTTTCCATTCAGGCCTTTTTCTTTAAATAGATTTCGATAGATGTCATCAAAGATGCTCGACAGACCCAGGCAGGTAGTTATAATAAAACATTCAAAAAGCAAAAGAAAGTAACTTTTGACTTTTCATTAAACTGGCAATAGACAACTTTTATTAAGCTTCTCAATCTGCATGAATCCTGATGTCATGGTGTAACATCATCTGCATATAGACTGATCCTCTATAAACCAAACTTTCACCACGACATTCAGTTCCGACACATAGTCTTCTTTTTCTCAGAATAATAAAGATTAACACAAAGGAAGCAAATATTGGCATTGATTTTCTCTGTCACTCTCCCTAGGTAATGGTCGAACAACTGGAATGACTGTTTAAAAAAAAGAAGGTGAAGAGGGAGAGTAATAGAAACTGAAGGGATATGTGTTTCCTCTTAACACCGGGAATTGCAACGCTTCAAAACCTGCCTTCTTTTTATTAAAACCAGCTGTGACCTTTCACGGCTCTGAGATCAGGGTTTACAGAGCACGCTGGGATTCTTGCTGTTGGTTTTGTTTGGACGGTAGCCAGGGTGCTAATGCTAACTTTGCAACTGTCACGCCAACAGTGATTCTACAGGGACACACAAGATGGAGGGAGAGCTGTGTATTCTTGCTTTCATCAGATATGATGTCAAAACAAATAAAGCCAACATTTAGTCCAATCATTGGTCTCGTATGTCAATGACAGAAAGTTCAGTTGGATTCCTGTCAAGATGCATAAGATATGAAAACTAAATCTTGGCAGTTTAAAGTACAACAAAGTCCAGAATACCTCAGATACCACAGCAGACTTTAGTCTTTTGTCTTATTTTTCATACTTTTGTTTGCTGGAACAAAAAACAAACATCTGAAACGGTCAAAACAGTGCAAACCTAAGGTTTGCATTTAAAAGTGTAAGACATTCAAAAGGACTACAAATCCCCGTTAAAGATAATAATGCAGGGTTACAAAAAAGGATAACATAACAAAGTCTACTAAGCTGATTCATTTGAATATTGTAAACATACTAGAAACATGCAAACAACAAAAACATATCAGCTGATCAAAACATTAATTCACTGCCAATCACAGGCCAGCTAATCAATCACAAAGCAATTACAGATATATATGAAGTCATTATTCAAACACAGGTAGAAGAGCAGAGACAAAGTGAGACTGGTGAAGGTGCGACAGGTGAGGAATTTGTTTCAGGGCGACTGATAAGTCCGATATAACTTCCAGCAGCGGTTTTCTAATCATGTCTGACGAGACAAACGCCCACACAGGTCTGGTCTCCTGCAGCCAGCAGCATGACGGTGCATTCACACTTCACTATTTGTGAACAACAAGGCTTTAATTCTAAACCCTTTTGTTCCAGTCAACCAATCAGAAAATTCACACAGGTTGATTTAAAATGCCCTCAGAGAGAAGTGTAGTGTGAATGCGTCCTCAGCTACGAGTGTTTTTCCTCGTTCTTTTAGAAAACACCATATCCGTCAGTGTGGCGTGTTGCCACAGCAAAGGCAGGGTATCCTTCATAGGTGGTGTAGGCGGTCAGGTCCTGACCCAGAGTCACTGCCTGCTTCAGCTGGGAGGCGACAGCCGACGACGCCGGACTCGCCAGAGTGTAACCTGGAGAGAGACGAGACAGGAAGTTCTAATAGGAAGTCTTTCAGTTTGGACCTTGTGTTAGTTGGTTATTGATGATGTGTTTTTTGATAAGGGACAGTCAATAATCATCATGCCGAGACAGGAACATTTCAATTATTATTATTACTGTGATGATGAAATTATAGTCAATTATTTCCATGATGCAGTAGGTGGCACGATGCCACTTAAGAGTTGGTTTTCTGCCACTAACACAGAGAAGAAGAAGAAGAAGACAGTGGCGGCGGAGTCGAGTGACAACAGGCACGCTTGTGATGTCATCGCCCATACAGATATTTTTCAGAAAAAGACACCACGTTTGCAATTTTTAAGTTCTGTATTGTAGTCAACAGGACGTGTTTCAGTTTGTTGAAGATGTTTCACCTCTCATCCAAAGGGCTTCTTCAGGTCTAACTAACTCGAGGGGAGGTGCAGTTTTGAATGACTGCTAAGACATCTGATGGAGGGAACTCAGTACTGCAATGTGGGTGGGTGATAAGCAGTGTTGTTGTCACCCACCCAATCAAACATTCACACCTGGGCTCACGTAGTTCTAACAAACCTCATGAAGGCTGGCTGGGTCAAAGACCCACAAGGACACTCCCACACTCTGTACGGACACTCCCACACTCTGTAAGGACACTCCCACACTCTGTACGGACACTCCCACACTACATACAGACACTCCCACACTCTGTACGGACACTCCCACACTCTGTAAGGACACTCCCACACTACGTACAGACACTCCCACACTCTGTAAGGACACTCCCACACTACGTACAGACACTCCCACACTCTGTAAGGACACTCCCACACTACGTACAGACAATCCCATACTCTGTACGGACACTCCCACACTACGTACAGACGCTCCCACACTCTGTAAGGACACTCCCACACCACGTAAGACACTCCCACACTCTGTACGGACACTCCCACACTACGTACAGACACTCCCACACTCTGTAAGGACACTCCCACACTACGTAAGACACTCCCACACTCTGTACGGACACTCCCACACTACGTACAGACACTCCCACACTCTGTACGGATACTCCCACACTACGTACAGACACTCCCACACTCTGTACAGACACTCTCACACTCTGTACGGACACTCCCACACTATGTAAGGACACTCCCACACTACGTACAGACAGCACAATGTTGTTTTCCTCTCATCCATCTGCATCTGACCAAGTTTAGTTGTTTTCAGTAAAGTAAGTTAGTTTCTGCTGGTACGGACCTTCACATACCTGGGAATGCTACTGAAGCCACAGCGGCAGCAGTAGCACAGCTGGCATCGGCAGCGCCCTCTGTCTGCAGGCTGAGTGTCTGCAGGGTGTGTTCGGCTGCGTGGACTTTAGCTTCTTCGACAGCCGCACACAGTTTCGCAGGGGTGAAGGGATGACTGCAGAGACAGACGACCAATCAGACGGTATATAGGTGTACAGATGACATGTAATATGACTTTGGTAGTTTTTTCTCGTCACTGTCACCTGTGCTTGCTCATGGGGGAAAAGTTGGGTCTCTGTTAATAAATGAATCAAGGAATTCAATACAAATGATGGTTGATCAACTGACACTGAGATGTTCTTAGTAGTCACAGTATTAATTGCAGTAACAGCAGTATCATTACATGTTTGGGTTCTGTGTGGCCAAAGCTGGTATGGTGATCTTGTAGAGGAAGAGTTGTCTCTGGTCTGGACCGATGGCTGAGTGGAGCTGATAGACGGGCTGACCCCAGTTATTCTTCTGACACAACTCTTCCAGAACCTGACAGACAGACAGATTGATTCCATCCAGCTCATCAAACAGAAGACTGTGGTCCGAGTTCTCAGTGAGTACTTTGGTAAATGATAAAACTGATGAAAATGTTCAAAAAACAAAAACAAGAGCTCATCATCCAGTGAACTGTGAACTGTCTGGTTCTCAGGTGTGCTCTGTTACCTGTGGTGCAGGCTTGATGGTGGCGGCCTTCAGGCTCATGGCAGCAGGGTTCATGGGGGTCAGCTCCATGCCCGGCAGCAGGTCGTACAGCTTCTCCTCCGCCTGCTTGTCCCCCTTCAGCCCATAGATGGCGCCACCAGCACCGCTGCCTCGACCCATGGCTCCGACCCCGGCAGCGTAGGCCAGGTAGCCCCGCCCACCCAGCCCCCGCACCCCGGCAGCCCCTACAGGTACAGTCATGTAAATTTCTACAGGAGACCGAAAAGGCAGTGAAATCAATCAAATCACCGGAAATCAACCGGGAAGAAGAATCACACAGAGACAATTAGAGTGAACAGGTACAGTGGTCGTCATGGTAATGGTGAGGCTACCTATTCGCTGAGCATTTTAAATCTCCATGATTGTTTTTACAGTTACCATAATTTTTTGCACATTCTCTCCAGGTTCAGACATGCGATCTTTAGTCCAAGTCTCAAGTAAGTTCGATTTTCAGTTTTTAAAGGAATTGAGTCGAGTCGAGTCGAGTTAAGGTTCATCAAGTCTCAAGTCCAGGAACACCCCCCCCCAAAGTCCTGCAGTGTGATGAGGCGTTCAGACGGAACACAAAGCGTATTATTCAAGATTCAACAGTTAGGATTACATACAAAGGAGGATGGAGAGGATAGTACTCTCTAGTCGTGGCTGTTTGCAGACACCCAGAGCTGTACGAAGACACGTCGACTATACTGAGACCGGACAATAAAGAGCTGCTGTGGAGGGAAGACAGCGAGGGAGCTGGACTACCTGGTAACTCATGAACATTTGTCTCAGTACAGCAGAGCCCTGATTGATCCGAGCCGAAACACCTGAAGAAGCATCAAATCAGGCTTCTTACAGGCGACATCATAATGTTACCTCAGCTTCTGATCCGTTTAATTATTCAGATCACAGAGAAATCTCTTGTTTCTGGGTTCAGACTGATCCAGTCTACCTGCTGCTCGCAGTTACTATTTATTGATTTTGACACACTTATTAAAAAGCTGCCATTCAGCGGACACAGATGGACAGACTGACACCTGGCCTGGTCGGCCTCGTCCAGCTGGGTGCAGCTGAGAAACGCCAACACAAACTAATCCTGCAATCAAACTCATGAGGCAAATGTTCTCTTGGTGTTTGGTCTGAACGCACCATTGTCTTCAGTTTATGTCTTCATATCTAAACGTTTCAAAAAGTCTGATAGTTAATTAAATTTGTATTATAATTATTGATATTCATTAATAAATGTGGTCAAATGAACACACAAAACATTTTTATTTCTTAGTTTTTCCTTCATTAAAAAATTAGTAGAAAAACATACGGATTAAAATATCATTTAAAAAGAGCAAACTTCAAACAAAATGAACATGAAGACGTCAGTGAAGTCTTTAACTTTCAAGTCTGAGTCGAGTCGGTGGTCATTTATTTTTCTATTTTTTTCACGTGTGATGTTTGATTAACTGAAGAAGTCTTTATTTGATTCAGTTCATGTTTGATTCCTCTTAACAACAATACTGGAGACACATCCAAACATTCTTTGTGTCTGATTGGATCTTGATTCCAAACAGTTCAGTCACAAAATCATTTCTATGATTTGACTGTTTCATTAGCCCCGCCCCTCCCAGTGACTGTCTCCACACCTGCACACCTTCCAGTTCCTCCAGCCACATTAACCTTTGTGATTTCTCTCATGCAGTCTGATGGCGGCCCCTGGTGGACAGAAGGTTCACTACAGGTGAACCCAGTCTGTCCCTGTTTGATGGCCAACTACAGACAGGTGAGCTTCAGGCCACACACCTGTCTGCTCTGCGTTCAGTCCACCTGCCGTCTGGTCCTGAGAGCGTACGCTTGTTTGTATTTATTTACATTTTCTCATTGTCTGAGTTAATTATTAATGCAACAAGATGCAGCTTGTTGCTCGGTTTGTGATCAGGATTACACAAAAACTACACAACACATTTCCATCACACTTGGAGGGACGATGAGTCTCAGCCCAGAACAGACCTCATTAAGTGGTGCTGATCCAGATAAAGACATCCGGTGCTGTTTTGTCACTCTCTTAAATATTGTATGACAGGCTGTTTGTTTTCCACAGTTATTAGAGAATAATTCATGAATCTGGACAAATAAAAATCAGGTATGTTTAGGTGGTTCTGATTTGGATCCAAACAAACATCCAGTTCTAGTGGATTTAACATGTTTTATCTGATAGTGGATCAGGCTTCATGGAATTAACGGGGACTGTTGGGCCTTGGCGGAGGTGTGCACTCTATTGAGGGTCATTCTAATTCTAGACGATAATATTTTCAGAGCATAAAGTGAAATAATGTTATACAGTTTTCAAAGATAACTGTGGCAGATTCAACACCAGGATTCATGTTAAAGAATGTGTCCAGATGGCAGGTGACCATCAGTTTGACTACTTCACTGACTTTAGAGCTTAAATATCTGAGGCTATGATATATATGAGGCTAACGCTAACACCAGATGTCTTGTTGCACAGAACCATCTAGAAAGCAGCTGCTGGAAACTGTGACTGACAGCAGAGAGAAAAGCCTCCCGTCTCGTTCTGTACTTGTTTAGTGAGATAAACTCAGAACTGATGCTACAGCAGCTACACTAACCTCTGGAGGAGCCATTGTTGTTTCATTGCTGCCGTCACTGCTCGGTTGGTTGCATGGCCGCATTGAGTTGGTTAGCTCCGCTGATAAATTCTGTATGATCAGGAACAACATCTTGTTTAGCTGCTTAGCTTCAGTTCTTGTGGATGGAGGACGAGAGCTGATCGAGTAACATAACAGCGCTGCTAACGTTAGCTTGTTGTGACCTGAACACCTGCGGGTACTAGTTCTGGTGGCTACATTGTGAGTGGACAACAGTTGCAGTTTGGGGGCGGGGTTTAGTGAACAGTCAATTCAATGAAGATACTTTTTATCTGAATTTGGAATCGAACTGGGAGCTTCAGGAGATTCTGACAGCAGCCGTTTGATTTAAAACTCATGCTAATGTTAAATCTCAGTGACGAGCAGCTGTGGAGGAGCTCAGACTCACACAGGACCAGGAGGTTCGTGTTCAGCCACATCAAAAGTCTGACACTGTTGTACAAGTCATGAAATGTGAAGAGGATCTCTATGCCGGCAGTAAAGTTTATGATCTGAACTAAAATAGTGGATCGTGTTTGAGTGTGAGCTCCTCGTCCATCTGTGTTTAAACATCCAGCCCGCTGACGGTCAAGTTCCGTCTGTCTGAGCGTGGATCAGCAGAGACGACTGTCCTCACCTCTGACAGACGGCGTCCTGATCAAACCTCGGCCTCCGACGTGAGCTTTGGCCGGCGGGAAGCGGAACTGACCTGGTATGGCGGTGTAGGCCTGAGGGGCGTAAAACACGGGCGGGCCCAGGTACGCCGCGGACGGGTCGTACACCTGAAGAGAGAAGACAGCTTCTTTAACTTTAGGAATATGAGTCTCAACAGACGCTCATGTTCCTCGAATCCCTCTGACTCTAATGATGGTGACTTCATCTTGACAGACAGAAGTCTAGAGACACAGACAGGGCAAGAAGGGTCATCGGTGTTTTTCCTGTGTTTTATCTGTTGTTTTATTCACATCAGTAACTTGCCTCTCTGTCTCTGTATGGTGTAATGAACTAAACTGGCCACTAGATGGAGCTGTTCACCACAGTCACTCTTCAATCAACACATCAGTCACTGACGCACTGCAGCTGATGTTACAGAAGTTTATCTGTCAGCCAGAAAACTGATGAAGCCTCTTAAAGAAAGAATAAAGAAAGGAGCAGTCTGTAGATTAAAGGAGCAGTCTGTAGATTAAAGGAGCAGTCTGTAGATTAAAGGAGCAGTCTGCAGACTAAAGATTCAGTCTGTAGAGGAGAAGAAATGACAATGAGCAGAGAAAGCTTTTCATTGGCCAATAAACAAACTAACTAACCAAACTGGCCTTAAAGGACAACACACTTTATACTGTTCGACTTTATTTATATGTGGCGGACCCTGCCACCCTTCCAGCTTCAAACAGTGTTCTGTTATCTATCTCTGAGAACAGATCCTTGATTCACTGATGGAGTTTGTGTTTCATCCAAACCCACACAGAGCTTCTTTAAGTGACACAAATATTACAGGTGATAAAGTCCAAGAGGACAACTGTGAATTCTTCTCTTGAATCCATGACGACGCTCTTGTACTTCAGATATTCTGGGACGAGGACGGTGTCCTGCGGGACTCGTACCTGTCCCAGGGTGTAGGCAGTGTAGTCGGTCTGCAGCAGAGATCCTCCCCGTCCTCCGGTGCCTCTGGTGTAACGGACGTAACTGTCTTTGTCCACCGGCTTGGCCAGAGTCACCTCGATAGGAGAGCCATCCACCAGCTGGAGGGAGGAGAACAAAACTTCAAGGAACAGTTCAGCCAGAAACGTTTACCCTCACTTGAACTACTTTATAAGCTATTACGTATCCGTAGTGTTTCTGTCCTAACAGTCAGAATGTGTTGTTGTTCTCTGATCAGTCTGACCTTTCCATTGAGAGCGTTCATGGCGTTAACGGCGTCTTCTCTCTGGGTGAAGTGGACGAAGGCGTAGTCTCTGATCTTCTTCACTCGCTCCACTGCACCTGAACACACCATGAACTCACTTGTAAAATAAAGTCTTTTTTCAGCCTCCTGGAGCGTCAGTGTTCAAAATCATGATGGTCCTAAAATGGATCCCTGTACACCAGAAGTCTTTACTTTACATCCCAAATCACTAAATCTTTTGCTTAAAATCTATCTGCAGAGATTCAAAACTCAATAATCCATCACGCTATGGTGCATTCAAGCACACTTGACATCAGAGTTTTACGATATGCCTGCTGGATTGTGTAGAATCACCTGGTCTGAGGCTGTTAAACTCCTTCTCTATGGTCTCCTCTGTGGTCTGCAGCATCAGGTTCCTGACGTACAGTATCTTGACCGTCGCCATGGTATCCTCATCCACCTCCACCTCAGGCTCCGCCCAGTCCACGGCGATGGCGTGACCCCACAGCTGAATCCGACCTGGCAGAGAGACAGAACAGGTCGGTTTCATCTCGTCTTCATTGTCTTTGTTTATGAACGTGATGCTGTGACCCGATGTGGCCTTCAAGTTCCACTGGAAATAATCAGAAACGGGAAACTAGGCCACACAGAACACATGAATCTTTGTTTCTGGGTCAGAGTTCTGTTCATTTTCTGCTGCATTCATAAGATGGAATTTCTAAAGTACTGTCAGTCCAGTGGACAGAGGTTGAAGGTTCTGCATGCCATTAAAACAGCCTGTGGAACTACTTTGCTGCCTCCTGGTTGTAGAGCTTAGATCGGACCCAAAAAATCAAGCCTGACCCGACCCGAGCCTGTGCACGTTGTGTCCAAGCCCGACCCGGCCCGACACATTAACTGTAATTATGAGCCCGAGCCCAATTTAAACCGACGTTTTTTTTAAATATGTGGGCTGTTATAACGGACGATATTTTTGTCTCGGGAGTGATGTCACGATGCAACAAGTCATGTTTTCATCATGAGGACGAGTCACGTGTGACACCACGCAGTGACACAAACAACAATGGAGGAAGAAGAGAGCTGCGCGTTTCCTAGCTGGAAATATAGTCATTATTTTGAGTTATCAAAATACACACGCACACGCTTGATCAAGGGCCCAGCCCGACCCGACCCGACCCAACCCGACCCGACCCGACCCGACCCGACCCGACCCGACCCGAGGACAGTGGTGGGAAAAATTGACCGATATTTCCTGCCACTATCAGGATCAGGGCTCGGGCAGAGAATCTAAACTCCACCTGGTTGCTCCGCTCTAGTTAAAGTGTACTCAGCAGTAATTATTTAGATCACAGCAAGTTCTGAACTAAAGAAAGATGTCTGGCAGGAATCCAGCAGAACCGTAGAACCAGGTGACTTAGCACCTCCGGTTCTTTCTGCCTGGCTTCATGTTAGTGTTGTGTCGGTCACGAACGTGTCGTTTGAACGAACGGATCTTTTCAGTGAATGAAGTGAACGGGATCACTTCACGGACTGATTCGTTCCTTTCTCAGTTGAGTTGAGCTCAGCTGCGATCATGCCGGCCGGGAGTGGAACTCACTCAGAGAACTGTGAGGACGTGAATCACGTTCACGCTGTGATTTGTTCATGATTCATGAACCTACTGCAGGCAGAGAACTGACGCTGAGGACGCGATTCTCGCTCACGCACTGTGCTGAAAGTGGTGCTGTGTCTCTCAGCCAGGGCAGAGGAGATGATTCACATTCAGTTACCATACTGCTAAAATTAGCGCTGTGTTGCTAACATCCGTGTAGCATCATGTTAAGTGATTTTACTGTGCACAGAGGACACTTTCACCGTGTAATAATTTTAGTGCATGTATACTCAGAGCAGCACTGCGTCTCCCGCGAATGATTGTGCACCGTCCCTCAGTAAGTGAACATGAACCTCAGGGCTGAATCATGAACTGAATGACGGATCGTTTGGCTGCTTATCAGTTCAGGGAGTTGGAGAGCACTGAACGATTCGGTGAACGAATCTTTTGAACGAATCATTTTACTGAACGGATTCTAGAGATTCAGTTCAGTAAAAAGAACTGCCGTTCCCGTCACTACTTCATGTTACACAAACATTCTTCCTCCAATAAACCTCGTCTCTATCTTATCACTGACAGCCTCGTTATCACGGACTAACAAATGTTTTCTGGCCCGCTCAGACTGAAACATGGGTGTTTGACTGTGTTTATGGTGGTTCTGATAACACTGATCACTCTTTCTAATCTTATCATCACACCCATCAGAGCTCTTCTGCCATTGGACACTGGCCCAGTGACAGCAGCTGTGATTGGCTGGTGATAACACGAAGGAGACTGACATTTTTGATGATGTTGTGTTAATTTTTACGAGGTGTTTTAATGTTCACGCATCTGAAATAACTTGTTAGCAAAACCATCATATTGCTATATGAATGAAGTTGATTTGAATGGACCTTCATCATCATCATCATCATCATCATCATATCTGATGCTAACATGCTAAACCAAGATGGTGACCATGGTCAGTGTGACCTGCTAAACATCAACAGTTTTGAAATCTAAATTTAAAGATTATTCATTATTTTCATTTATAAATTAAAATGTGTTTTATCAACAAATTCCATTATAACAAATGTATCAGTTACTTATTTTAACTTGTAACTTGAACTGGCTGACGTTCACTCGTACTAAAGTTAAATTTTATCACAAAAGCTTTACTTTTACTTGAGTGTGACTGTTGGGTTTAGCTTTTAAAGACAGGCAGTGAGCTGCGAGCGTGGCTGCAGACTGAGTCTCATAAATGAAAGAAGTCCATGTGGAGTTATGATTTGTTGTCAGTGTGACGGTTAGCAGATGATTATCACTTTTCACGGTGTCCTTGAACACCAGCGAGTAGTCTGTGATGTCACTATGGTTGGACGAGTACTCTGCTGGAGTGAGTAATCCTCATCAGGTAACTGAGCTACTTTATTTATTGTAGTTTGTAAAAATCTTACTCTAGTACAAAAATGTAGAAACTTCTGATCAAACCACATCAATTTCATCCTTAAATCAACAACTTCCTGTCTGTTCCACCCACTTCCTGTTTGAGTCCTGCTCTCTCCACACATGGGTGTGGATAATCCACACTGTTGAACATGTATCAATAAGATGGAGATAATGGTGCACTGACTCATCCTTAATTCTCACATGACTTAGTTGGAAAAACAAACAAGTGTTGTCGAGACGACCGTCGGGTCTTTGGCCTGTACCTGGCAGCAGTTTGCGGCGGGCCATGGCGGCCGCCCGGTGGCTCTCATACTCGACGAAGGCGAAGCCTCGGTTCTTGGATTTGTCGGCTGCACTGGGGTACACGATGACGTCTACGACCCCGTCAGTGACCTTCCTCATCTCAGACAGGATCTCCTCGCGCTTCTTGGTTTTGGGGATCCCGCCCACAAACAGACGACAGTTGTCAACACTGGCACAGACGCCAAGGAGGCGACCATTTCTGCAAAGAAGGGAGAGCAGCGCAGTGATGAGATCAGATTCAAACCATTAAGAATGAATGTTTGAGGGATTAAAAGCCGAGCAGACCCGGACCTGATCTCGTAGTTGTTGAGCTGCTTCATGGCTGTCTTGGCTTCCTGTTTGGTGCTGAAGGTGACGAAGGCGTAACCGCGGTTGTTGCCGTTAAAGTCCATCATCATCCTCACCTCGTAGATCTTACCAAACTGGAGACAGGAAGACGTGAGAACAACATCCATGATATTATCCTGGACAAACAAAGCTCTCCGCCTTGCTCACCTTCTCACACAGAGGAACCAGCTCGTCTTCAAACAGATCTCTCGGTAGTTTCCCAACAAAGATCTCGCTGCCTCTCTCTGGAGGCGGACCATCCCAGTCAGGCGGTGGGCCGCCGTACCGCCGCTGGCCGTTCTCCTGGAACACAGAAATCATGAGGTTAGAAAAACATACAGACTCTACAAAAATAGATCAACATCTGGACACTTGAACGTCTGAGGGGGTCCACCAGTCACTGGCTGTTTGGTTAACTAACCCAACATCTGGATTCAGTTTCAGAAGAAGCTTCCTACCTGCTGCAGTTTGTATCCTGTGCGCTGCATGAGCGCTCGCAGCGCCGCCTCCTTCTGCGTCCCCGCCAGTCCGTCCCCGCCTGCTTTCTGATTGGATTCCATTGAGTGTGATTGACAGCGATATGTAAATCAGGGAAATTAGGGGTGCTCGCTGGAAAACAAGAACATAAGAGAGAATAGATGTTGACATTATAAATTTCTGCTGACAAAGACATTCATATCATATATATTTAAGAGTTGTTGAGCGAAAATAAAATTTATGAAACAGTTACGACAAATATGATGGAAGACGACATTTTGTTGACACTAAACAGGAACAATATAGGCGACTTCTTTGTCCCCGTGGAGAAAGTCCCCAGACTCCCTTAACAAATGTGTCAGTTTAGTGAGTTGTTGAGTTGGAGACACTTTATAAACTCTGTGAAACTCTGTCTCTGACTCATTCTGCATTATTTGGACCTTCTTGTTCATTCAGCAAATGTTCTACATGAACTTCTTTTCTTGTCTAAAAACATGGAATCTGTTGGATCACTCAGGACGGATGGTAACAGCAGGTGTGAACAGGCTGTTGAATAAAGGTGAATAAAGTAAAAGCGGCGACCTCGGTGGCGTCCTCACAGAGCTGAACTCTGCTGCTCCTCCTCCTGTTTTCCTGCTCTGAACAACAGATCCGAGCGATGTTTTGAAGTGAGCTGCAGAGAGGTCAAGGTCTGTCCTGTAATCATTGACAGAGACTCTGAACAGGCTGCAGCTCGACAGTCTGACTGACTGGAGGCACACCAGGAATTATGGGAACACAATTCATCAAACATCCTGTAACAGACACCATGTTTTTACCCCTGTGGAACAACAAAGAGGCAATGATCAGGTACCAGACCAGGTATCAGCTCCACGGTGACATCGTGTTTCCTGATATTTGTCAAATTAATAAACGATAGAAAGACCTGAACTCAGTCGATGCTGTACACTGTGAATTCAAACACAAACCGTCCTGCTGCCACAAACACTCAGCAGAACACCTGATGTGGATTAATCCGCCGCTGAAAATAGTCCCCAACAAATTCACTAGTCACTATTTTAAGAGACAGTGACATCACTGAAAACTACACATCTGTGAGGAGTCAAAAAATCTGACACAGCGTTGGAGGCGGAGCCCCGCTCACTCCTGTGAAAGCTGCTCAGTGAAGCCAATAAAGGTCGACTGACAGGTACGAAAATACCTGAATGAGCAACAGAGACGTCCATCAGCCGAGCAGGCTAACTTCCTGTGTAGCGCCTGGCTAGCTCCTATAGAGACTGTGACGCAAAAAACAATTCATGCACCATTTTACAGACGCTTCTTTCACACTGGAAGCTTATGGGGAAAAGTATTTTTGGGCTGTGGTGCATCACGTCAACAAAACACCACGTGACACAAAAAGGCAGAAGATTTGACTGAACTGTAAAAATACAACAGAGTCGTCATAAGTCACTCCAAGTTTAACGTTGTTAAACGGTTTAAACCAACAGGAAACAGAATTTATTCATGAAATGCTCCGAGCTCGGTGGCCCGATCGCTGCTCGTTTGATTACAGTCGTGAGAGAGAGAGCTATGTGGCTACTTAAAGCAAGCTAACCCTTTGATCCTTCAGACAAGTTGATATAATCAGTTTAATGCTAAACAGCCGACACACACACACACACACACACACACACACTTCTTTCTATTTTATGAAAATGTGAGATGAGCACTTGACATCAGAGAGGGCGAGAGACAAAAGAAAACAGAGAGAGGTCATGATGAAGATTAAGATGAAGAAAGAATTTTAATTTGAAAGCGTTTGAAGACAGGATGTGCAGACGGTTTAAAGGTGAAGCGGTTCAGGTGACCTGAGAGTCGGCTGCTGGACAAACAGGCAGCTGGACTCCACCAATCAATACTGCTGACAGAGGGGCGTTCAACACACACACACACACACACACACACACACACACACACACACACACACACACACACACACACACACATTCGTTCTCAGGTTCAACATCAAAACGTTTGACTTGAAACTGAATGAAACATTTTAATATGTTTTCACAATCGTGACTCAAAGAATTTGAAGTCAAGTCAACATAACAACATCTTCTGTCCTCAAAGCTTCACTGTGGCTCCAGACCGAGAAATAAAGACAGAAATACAAAGTCTAAAGACAGAAAACTGTCTCCTGTGTTTTATAAACACTGTCACCTGCTGAATTCATGCTTCAACTTTCTGCTAAATCATTTTAAATGTCCTCTTTTGTCTCTCACTGTATCCTGACTTTGTTCTCAGATTGTTTTGTGAATCATAACAACATAACAACAATAATATAAAACTCCTTCTTTCTTTCTTTCTTTGTTGCCATGACAGAGCTTCCACAGAACCAGATAAACTAGTGTGTTCACTAATCAATCCAGTGTATTGATCCTGACCTGATCACATGTATTTAAATATCATCCTTCAGTCGCATCATCCAATCAGCTGTGAGGTTATCTCCTACGATGCCCAGCATGCATTTCAACCAACATGTTCCAGTCGGTCCACATCTGGACCAGAATTCCTTGCTGCGCGTGGGCCGTCACCGGGCCGTCACCGGGCCGTCACCGGGCCGTCACCGGGCCGGACCAGCTGCTCTGTTCCTGTTTGTTGGTTGATAACTGATCTTCATCAGCTTCATCTTCACAGGCAGCAGCAGGCTTCACAGTTCTGTGTTCAATGCTAATTAGCACGTGTTAGCAAGCTAACATGCTACACTACACTGTGACTGACCAGTAACTGATCTGTGATCAGCTCTCACATCAGCACCGTCAGGTCCACAGAACTCTTTACACAGTTCATGATTCTGTTCGTTCTGAGAGACAAACAGTGACACGTTAAAGAGAGGTGGACTGATGTGGATCAGTGAGACCAGGAGAGACCACATCGGTCCAGTTTAAAGGTTCAGTCTGTAGATTAAAGGTTCAGTCTGTAGATTAAAGGAGCAGTCTGTAGATTAAAGGTTCAGTCTGTAGATTAAAGGTTCAGTCTGTAGATTAAAGGTTCAGTCTGTAGATTAAAGGAGCAGTCTGTAGATTAAAGGAGCAGTCTGTAGATTAAAGGTTCAGTCTGTAGATTAAAGGAGCAGTCTGTAGGTTAAAGGTTCAGTCTGTAGATTAAAGGTTCAGTCTGTAGATTAAAGGAGCAGTCTGTAGATTAAAGGTTCAGTCTGTAGATTAAAGGTGCAGTCTGTAGATTAAAGGTTCAGTCTGTAGATTAAAGGTTCAGTCTGTAGATTAAAGGAGCAGTCTGTAGATTAAAGGAGCAGTCTGTAGATTAAAGGTTCAGTCTGTAGATTAAAGGAGCAGTCTGTAGGTTAAAGGTTCAGTCTGTAGATTAAAGGTTCAGTCTGTAGATTAAAGGAGCAGTCTGTAGATTAAAGGAGCAGTCTGTAGGTTAAAGGTTCAGTCTGTAGATTAAAGGAGCAGTCTGTAGATTAAAGGTTCAGTCTGTAGATTAAAGGTTCAGTCTGTAGATTAAAGGAGCAGTCTGTAGATTAAAGGTTCAGTCTGTAGATTAAAGGTTCAGTCTGTAGATTAAAGGAGCAGTCTGTAGATTAAAGGAGCAGTCTGTAGGTTAAAGGTTCAGTCTGTAGATTAAAGGTTCAGTCTGTAGATTAAAGGAGCAGTCTGTAGATTAAAGGAGCAGTCTGTAGGTTAAAGGTTCAGTCTGTAGATTAAAGGAGCAGTCTGTAGATTAAAGGAGCAGTCTGTAGATTAAAGGTTCAGTCTGTAGATTAAAGGAGCAGTCTGTAGATTAAAGGAGCAGTCTGTAGATTAAAGGTTCAGTCTGTAGATTAAAGGAGCAGTCTGTAGTTTAGTTGAAGAAATCTTAACGAGCAGAAAAACAAACTTAATAACGAAACTCTCTTTGTCTTCATGACTGAACAAACAAACAAACAAACAAACACAATTTGTGCTTTTTTACTGTGTGTATATGTGGCGGACCCAGCCACCTTATCCTCTGAGAACAGCTTTATTCACAGATGCTTTGTATTATTCCCTCATCAATATTGTCAATATAAAGTTTTAACCAATAACTGTTTTGAGTTTTGACTCTAAAATGGAATAATAAGCACTAATGGCATCAAAGACAGTCTGTATGTTTTTATTATTATTATTATTATTATTATTATTATTATTATTATTATTATTATTACTATTATTATATAATTACTTTGAACAGTTTGCGGTCTGGTCATTTTATTTTAACTATCAAACCTCACGAAGAACATGAAGTGTACATTTCTTTAAGTCATTTTTTTAAAACAGTAATTTTATGCAGGACTTGTAATGGATTATGTGTGTAATGGAGTATGTGTGTAATGGAGTAGTACTGCAGTAAACTATCTGAATACTTCATATTATATTTATGCAGCGACAGCCGGATAGAGACGTTCACTTCTCCTCTCTCTACTCGGCCTGTTTGTTCAGTTAGCTTTAGCCTCTCAGATAGCTGCTGTTCATCAGACACCAGAAGAGAGAGCAGATGAACGACTTACTTCACATGCTCTCTCTCTCTCTCTCTCTCTGTCTCTCTCTCTCTCTCTAAATTAATGAAACTAAAAACTTTTGATTCAAAAGCAGATAAACTCACCTGAGCAATTTCAGAGATCACCTCCTCCGATCAGAGCTGTGTCATTCTGAACACACTGTGTGTGTGTGTTCACGTGTCATCAGGGGCCTCTGTGTGTGTGTGTGTGTGTGTGTGTGTGTGTGTGTGTGTGTGTGTGTGATCACATCATATCAAACTCCAAAGGTTCACTGTCTTGGTGTTAGCTTTACAAGCCGGCCAACGTTAATGTTTAACCTGCTGCTATCTGTGGACACACACGCAATGTGTGTGTGTGTGTGTGTGTGTGTGTGTGTGTGTGTGTGTGTGTGTGTGTGTGTGTGTGTATGTGTTGCAGGAGGCCTTTGACCAATGGTCACTATCTGCATTAGGGCGCTATGCAAAGGTCTCTTCACCTACTCTCTCTCTCTCTCTCTCTCTCTCTCTCTCTCACACACACACACACACACACATTGTTACACTCTCACTGTTAAATAAAGGTTAAATACAATAAAACGATGCGTTCAAGGCTCCACTGGTTTTGTCAACACTGGATCACATGACTCTGTGTGACGTTCAAGTGTCTCCGGTCACAGCTAGCTAGCTAGCTTAGCAATCCACTCCCCACGATGCAATTCATTAGCATTAAACCTCTCAGGAGGCCATGTTTGTAGTTTAATGTGTAACTGAGTGTGGTCTTGTCACAGGTATGGCCTGTAGGGGGCGCTGGGCATCGACTCGCCTGAAAAGGCACAAGAGGAGGTGTGGTTGTGTGTGTGTGTGTGTGTGTGTGTGTGTGTGTGTGTGTGTGTGTGTGTGTGTGTGAGTGTGTGGTTGTACAGTGAGGTCATTGATTGGATCACAGGTGGAGACTCAGCACACACAGAATTTATTTTGGCTTGGATATGAAATAAAAAACAGATTTATTTATCCAAATGTCAAAGTTTACTGTTGTTAGTTCATTTGTGTGTTTTCATCATTAATCTGATTTAATGTTTAAATAAAAAGAATGATCTCGTTATGTTGCACAAACAACATAACTGAGAGATCATCTTTCCCTTTGCCCACTCCCCCATCCTTGTCAAAACGCACACACACACACACACACACAGTCACATGTTGAGTTGATGGGTGTAATGACCGGCAGCGGCCAGCAGACGGCGCCACACTACAGTGTTCACTTCAACTGGATCACAGTAAAGGACCGTTGTGACGTCACCATATTAATTCATCTACGGTGCCAATGAGTGTTTACGAACCTAATAATGTGTAGTCTTTATTATTATCTGTAGTCTTTATTATAATCTGCAGTCTTTATTATAATCTGTAGTCTTTATTATTATCTGCAGTCTTTATTATAATCTGCAGTCTTTATTATAATCTGTAGTCTTTATTATAATCTGTAGTCTTTATAATAATCTGTAGTCTTTATTATAATCTGTAGTCTTTATAATAATCTGTAGTCTTTATTATAATCTGTAGTCTTTATTATAATCTGTAGTCTTTATTATAATCTGCAGTCTTTATTATAATCTGTAGTCTTTATAATAATCTGCAGTCTTTATTATAATCTGCAGTCTTTATTATAATCTGTAGTCTTTATTATAATCTGTAGTCTTTATTATAATCTGCAGTCTTTATTATAATCTGTAGTCTTTATAATAATCTGCAGTCTTTATTATAATCTGCAGTCTTTATTATAACCTGTAGTCTTTATTATAATCTGTAGTCTTTATTATAATCTGCAGTCTTTATTATAATCTGCAGTCTTTATAATAATCTGTAGTCTTTATTATAATGTGTAGTCTTTATAATAATCTGTAGTCTTTATTATAATGTGTAGTCTTTATTATAATCTGCAGTCTTTATCATAATCTGCAGTCTTTATAATAATCTGTAGTCTTTATTATAATCTGTAGTCTTTATTATAATCTGTAGTCTTTATAATAATCTGTAGTCTTTATAATAATCTGTAGTCTTTATTATAATCTGCAGTCTTTATAATAATCTGCAGTCTTTATTATAATCTGCAGTCTTTATAATAATCTGTAGTCTTTATTATAATGTGTAGTCTTTATTATAATCTGTAGTCTTTATAATAATCTGTAGTCTTTATTATAATCTGCAGTCTTTATTATAATCTGCAGTCTTTATTATAATCTGCAGTCTTTATAATAATCTGTAGTCTTTATAATAATCTGTAGTCTTTATTATAATGTGTAGTCTTTATAATAATCTGTAGTCTTTATTATAATGTGTAGTCTTTATTATAATCTGCAGTCTTTATAATAATCTGCAGTCTTTATCATAATCTGCAGTCTTTATAATAATCTGTAGTCTTTATTATAATGTGTAGTCTTTATTATAATCTGTAGTCTTTATAATAATCTGTAGTCTTTATTATAATCTGTAGTCTTTATAATAATCTGTAGTCTTTATAATAATCTGTAGTCTTTATTATAATGTGTAGTCTTTATAATAATCTGTAGTCTTTATAATAACCTGTAGTCTTTATTATAATCTGTAGTCTTTATAATAATCTGCAGTCTTTATTATAATGTGTAGTCTTTATTATAATCTGCAGTCTTTATAATAATCTGCAGTCTTTATTATAATCTGTAGTCTTTATAATAATCTGTAGTCTTTATTATAATGTGTAGTCTTTATAATAATGTGTAGTCTTTATTATAATCTGTAGTCTTTATAATAATCTGCAGTCTTTATTATAATGTGTATTCTTTATTATAATCTGCAGTCTTTATAATAATCTGCAGTCTTTATTATAATCTGCAGTCTTTATAATAATCTGTAGTCTTCATTATAATGTGTAGTCTTTATTATAATCTGTAGTCTTTATAATAATCTGTAGTCTTTATTATAATGTGTAGTCTTTATTATAATCTGTAGTCTTTATAATAATCTGTAGTCTGTATAATAATCTGTAGTCTTTATTATAATCTGTAGTCTTTATAATAATCTGTATTCTTTATTATAATCTGCAGTCTTTATAATAATCTGTAGTCTTTATAATAATCTGTATTCTTTATTATAATCTGCAGTCTTTATAATAATCTGTAGTCTTTATAATAATCTGTAGTCTTTATTATAATCTTTAGTCTTTATAATAATCTGTAGTCTTTATTATAATCCATATTCTTTATTATAATCTGTAGTCTTTATGATATTCTTGTTATTTACCTGATCATGAGGCTGTGAGAGAATTTAAACGCCTTCATTATTTAAATTCATGTTCCTGTATGAAGCTTGTTCTCATCTGATCTACAGGGTCCATGTAATCTATTACTCTTTACCATCAGAGGATTACATCCTGTATTAGAACTTTGATTATAACGTGTTGATCTCAGCAGGATCAGTCTGAACTGATTCTCCTCACTTATCTTCATGTCTCTCCAGACGTGACCACTGTTTAACCACTGTGAGGAGGAAGAGGGGGAGGAAGAGGAAGAAGAGGAAGAAGAAAAAGAAAAGGAAGAAGAGGAGGAAGAGGAAGAAGAGGAAAAGGAAGAAGAGGAGAAGGAGAAGCAACTTCTGGCCGCTGCTCTCCGGGTGTCAGTCGCCCTGCTGCTCACATTAAACTAATTAAAGTAATGAAGGTGATTAAACCGGAGCAGATCCGCAGCTCCACATCCTCTCTAAAGATCCTCTCTGGACTCTGGATCATTTCATTCTTCTCCACAGATCATCTGCAGCTCTCCTCCTCCTCCTCCTCCTCCTCCTCCTCCTCCTCCTCCGCCTCTCCGGCTCCAGGCTCACATGTGAGGAAGGTTTTGGCTTCTCGTTTCTAACCGGAGGATTTTCAGCGTGGTTGTCCTGCCGGTGTCGCCCCGGTGTCGGACTCGCGGCTCTTGTAGTTTCCTGCGGGTCTCTGCGCTGCTCGGCGGTCAGTGAGCAGATTTACTTCTCTTCCCACTGTTTCAGAGGATGTTTGCACGATTTATTTCGGACTGAAGATGTTTGACAGCGTCAGTTTTCTGCCTCTGCTCAGTTCGGTTCGGTTCCGTCTTCCTCTCCAGCAGAAAGCATGAATGTCTTACTTCTGCCTGCATCCATTTCAGGAGTTTAAAGCAGGAATATTTTTAATTATTTCTAAATCATCAAATCTGTGGATTGATTTTTCTACCGGGACTCACTTCCGACTTTGTTTCTCTCACTTTGCTTCTGTTGCTGTTTGTTCTTCGTCCACGTGTTACATTCTTCATATTTCCTGGAGGAGAGGAAATCCTGGAGCCAGAACAGAGACTCCCTGATCTTCCACTTCATCCATCGACTTTGTTTCACATCAGAATTTTCCTTTAGAGGTCAGAAAGACTAGCCCACCAGAACCAGTGAGTGCCTCTTAATTTCCAGACTTTTCCCAGTTTTTGACATTTTCTTGATGTCTAAAATCAAATTTCCATCCTGGAAGAAGGAGCCAGTAACTTTAAGGGACGGTGGACATCTGGAGGGACCCTGAAGATTTTAAAGACCACAAATGAGCCACCTCGGGGAGGTCGTGAAAAACCTTCAAAAACAATTCTGGAGGAACTTTGACAAACACTTTTGAGAAACTAGAGGCACCCGAGAAGCCCAATGGAACCCTAAACCCTAAACCCAAAGCCTTGGGAGCTGTCAAACATCTGGAGAACAAGGAACAAGGAACCCCAGAAGCAAGCTAAGGCCTTTTAAACTTTTGAATGTTCTTGTACAAATCCTAAAAGAACCTTGACAGAACCCTCTGAGAACCTCTAGACTGCACAGACCCAGAGGAATTCTTGTTGACTGCTGAGAATCTGAGGAAACCCCAGAGATAATTGTGAAATGTGATGAATGATCCTTGAGTCGTATTTTAAGAACCTCCCTGACAGACTTTAGAGGGACCCTTGAGACCTCCAGGGACTGCTGGGAAACTGGCAAAACTCCTTAAGTAGCCCAAGAAACCTCAGTAGATTCATAGACTCTTTAAGAAGCTCTGGAAAAGACCAAAAATACAAATAATAATAACCTGAAAAACCCTTCTGAGAACCTCTAGAGGGACCTTTAAGGCCCCAACAAAATCTTGGGATTACTGTGAACCTGGAGGGACCCAGGAGGAAACTTTGAAGGGCCCCGGGGAACCACAGAATGACCTCAGGATCCCAGAGAGAGATCTCAGAGGAATGCTGAGAAAACCTGAAGAATCTCTGCAGCGCTCTGAAAAATGTTGTACGAAGGTTGAAGTTACCGTGACTGACACAGAAGCACCTTTACACAACCTAGAAATCACCAAGACGCTGAAGAAATCAAGGTACTGCTAAGAAATCAGAAAGAATCTTGGGGAACAGGAGCGGTTGAACACTGTGAGCATCCCAACAGTTAAGTACTTTGAGGAACCCTTTAGGGACCCTCAAGCTCCACAGGAAATCTGGGGACCACAGAGGACACCCCAAACACTCTAGAGGAACCCTGAGAACTCTTCGGACCCCCCTACAGAGAACCCATGGGCACCTTAAGGGACCTGCAGTACGCCCTGCAGGAAAAGATTGAGGAGCTGAGGCAACGCGACACCCTGATCGATGAGCTGGAGCTGGAGCTGGATCAGAAGGATGAGCTGATTCAGCGGCTTCAGAACGAGCTGGACAAGTACCGCTCTGTGCTCCGGCCCGCCACGGCTCAGCAGGTCCAGGCCCAGCAGCAGAGCCTTGTCCTTCAGCCAGACCAGCACCGCAGCAAACGGCAGGCCATCTCCGCCGAGCCCACCGCTTGTGACATCAGTGACCTCAGCCACGTCACGCTGCCCTTCTACCCCAAGAGCCCAGAGTAAGTCCACTTTGTGCTGTTTCCTCCAGTCGTGTCTGCTCAGTCGGATGGTTCTGGTTTTCTCTCTCAAGCTCTTGTGATACCTGTCTTCACTCCAGTAGGTATGGGAGTGTCTTTATAGAGTGTGGGAGTGTCTTTACAGAGTATGGGAGTGTCCTTACAGAGTGTGGGAGTGTCTTTGCAGAGTGTGGGAGTGTCCTTACAGAGTGTGGGAGTGTCTTTACAGAGTATGGGAGTGTCCTTATAGAGTGTGGGGGTGTCCTTACAGAGTATGGGAGTGTCCTTATAGAGTGTGGGGGTGTCCTTACAGAGTATGGGAGTGTCCTTACAGAGTGTGGGAGTGTCTTTACAGAGTATGGGAGTGTCTTTATAGAGTGTGGGAGTGTCTTTATGGCGTGTGGGAGTGTCTTTACATAGTATGGGAGTGTCCTTATCGAGTGTGGGGGTGTCCTTGCAGAGTATGGGAGTGTTTTTATAGAGTGTGGGAGTGTCTTTACGGAGTGTGGGAGTGTCTTTACGGAGTATGGGAGTGTCTTTACATAGTATGGGAGTGTCCTTATAGAGTGTGGGGGTGTCCTTACAGAGTATGGGAGTGTCTTTATAGAGTGTGGGAGTGTCTTTACGGAGTGTGGGAGTGTCTTTATGGAGCGTGGGGGTGTCTTTGCAGAGTATGGGAGTGTCTTTACGGAGTGTGGGAGTGTCTTTATAGAGTGTGGGGGTGTCCTTACAGAGTATGGGAGTGTCTTTACGGAGTGTGGGGGTGTCTTTACGTAGTATCTCTGGACAACATGTTGACATTGTCTCTTTCAGATGAAGGTGGACAGCAGAGTGTTGAGGAGTTGGACCTCCTGTGTTGATCAGGGAATCAAACCAATGTCTCAATAAATGACTGTTCTTCTTCTGTGGTTGCTGGTGTTAAAGAGCGCAGCAGACAGTCAGAGTGAGCTGGCTCTGGATGTCCACCAGGCTTTGTTCTCATGGAGACGTTTACATTTTCATGCTGAATGTGTGGCGTGTCTCAGTCTCTCTCTGGTTGTGTATTCAGGTTGGAGCTGCTGACGGCTCTGAAATATGATGTTTGATAGATGTTTCTCCTCTGCGAACACTGGAGACAGTTTGTGTGAGTAGACTGATTAACTTCTTGTTCCACAACCTGCATATTTGATCTTTTCAGCTTTCTCCAGAGGTGAACGTTCGGCTCTCTCATCACCTCTTTAACTGAAATTTAAAGGGAAAGAATTAATTTCTCAATCAAGACAAAGTGAGATGATACAATTTATTATGTGGCACCTTTTAAACATAGTCACAAAGTGCTTTACTGAACCTGATCAAACACACAGCAACCAAAAACAATCACCGTTTATATTGAAGCTTTATTAAAAAATGAGTTTCACATTGATTTAAAAGACGACGCTGTTTTTAACCCTGATCTCATCCGACTGCAGAAGCTCGATCAGCTTTATAGGTTAATCTGAACCTCTGACAGCGAGAAAAGATCCATCTGAGGATCTCAGGCTGCGACAAGGAGCACCAGCCAGTAAAAGACCAGGTTAGTAACTTGGAGCGAGGCCTCCTCAGGGCTCCTCAGTAATTGATACAATCTTAACTATCATGTCCCAGTCAACATTCTGGCAGCAGAGTTTTGGATGAGCAGGATTTTACTGATGCTGAGAGCAAAGAATTGTAAGAACAGATGATCTGATCCTGGAAAGTCAAATTGAACGATTGACTTTATGTTGATGTTTAACTCGCTCTCTGACTCTCTCCTTTAGAGCAACAGGTGACTAAATGAAACGCACCCTTACCTCCAGGTTACTGTGGATTTCTCTGATAATGTATGAACACAATCAACAGCATGAAGGATCGAGGTCGAGTCATTTCTAGACATTTTGATGCAGAATTGTGACAGATCGTATCTGAGACAACCTGTCTGGAGTGAACATTTTATTGCTTTTTACAATCTGAATCTTGTAAAGTTTCTCCCAGATTAGAAAGAAAGAAAGAAACAGACACACACAGCCAAACCTGACGTCGTCACTTAAACTACAGAAGGAGAGCTCAGTGCTGGTAGAAGATGGCTCTTCCTCTGCGCCGTTGGTTTCAGTCTCACAGACACACACAGATAAGATCTGTAGTTTCCTGATGGGATCAGCAGCTGCAGGTCGTCTCTGCTGCTGCCACAGATCTTAATTCATACACACATGAATATGAAATGTGTGTGAGACAGTTGAGGGTGGGAGGGATTTGAGCCTGAAGACAACATCAGGTCATAGATCGTTGCTGATTCCTGTGGAGATCAATCTGTTTGATTACAGACTTAAAGAATAAGCAGCAGCGTCTGAATACAACCTGCTCACAAAACTTCGACTGCACTGATTTAATATGAATCAATAATGTTGCTGCAGCTTATTTCTCACCTCAGATATTTTAGTTCACGTCCAGCTGCAGCATCTCACCTGAGTCTCTCAGCAGGTGAATACAGATGTCGATGCTGCAGAAAGGTTAAAGCCTGCAGAGGCCACTGAACACAAACTGTATGACTTCTGTGTGCGATCTCTTGGAGATGCAGGTGGAGAAGTGTTGATGCTTCAGCCTCTGTGACTCCCACACAATGAGCGACTGTGACGGTCGTGTACCTGGCCAGTGTGCACCTGTGCAGCAGGTGGTCCTCCTCCCTCAGGGTTTTGTCATTAAGCAGGCAGCAGGAGGCTGCAGCGTTCAGCCTCCTGAACTCTGATTCAGTTTGCTGTGACATCACCGGACCTGCTGGCTCTGATAAGAGCATGGATTGATTCAGTAGCAGCTCCTCTTCCTCTGAAGCAGCTGCAGTGGGTGTAGCAGAGAAAGTCGTCTAAATATTGGAAAGATCAACTCTGACAGGCTAAATGTGAACATCTGACGATGCTAATATTAGCATGCTACAAAGCTAACTGTAGACTACACAACCTGTGCATTTCCCTGAAACTAGCTGAGAGGTTATTTACAACTGACGGAAGGATCACATGTTGTTAAAATGCAGCATTCTACAAAAGCTTACAGATGCTAAGAGAGGAAAGCTAAATTAATTGCTGCTGTAATTTTTGTACTTTTCGTAGTATTGTGATTTTTTTTTTAGGCAAGACAATAATAATTTACATTTAATTTGTGATTGATTTATCAAGTTTAGAATATCAAGTCGAGTTCAGAATAAACTGCAGTTTGTAATCTGATTGTTCTTTGACTTGCGTCACGTTCCTGGTTGTAACGGCTTGTTTCTCTGCGTGTTGTAGCTCCACTGAAGTTGTTCCTGCTGTAACCAGAACGTTCTCACTGTTAGTGGTGACACTAACTGGACTCTTTCTACTTTTACAATTCAGTTTGATCAGTTATGCTTTTGATCGTAGTCATGACATTTCAAATAGTAATGAATAGTGTCGAAGAAAAGGACACAAACTGGATCCTCAACCTCAAATAGAAAGAAGAGGAGAGCCAGCTGCTTCTCTTTCTTCTGTCCTCGCTGCAGGATCAGCCGATCAGTCATGTGAGTTAAACATTTGTTGGCCAGAACTGATTCTGAGAAGCTGTTTTTAACTCGTGTTCGGCTCATAAACTCTTCAAAAACAGGCAGAAACCATCTGAAGCGAGCGTGAAAACTTCTTTATTAGATTTCAGAAGCCATTACATGTGTCTTGTGTCTGAACGTCTTCTTGTTGTCCACAGCGATCATGATGATGTTTCCACATGTGGCTTCAGTTTCGCTGCCTCGGCTGCTCCAGCTGTTTGTTCGCTTCCACCTCTCACAGCTCTGTAATATAATGTGTTGTTCTGTCCATGTCAGAGATAACAACCACTGTGTTAGCTTTAATCTGTGTGGCCCGCCCCCACACACACACACACACACACACACACACACACACACACACACACACACACACACACGCACAGGCAGCTGACAGGGTTTCATTTACCATCCCACCACTTCTGGCTGTCAGCGTCCTGCAGCTTGCTTGTGTGTGTGTGTGTGTGTGTGTGTGTGTTTGCGTGTGTGCGTGCATGCGTGCATGTGTGTGTGTGGAACATAAATAAAGTATTACAGTGCAGTGTGTGGAGGCTGTGAACGCCCACCAGCTCTCCTGCTGTCTGCAGCAGAGCTTCATAAGCATTTTTCAGCCCGTCACAGCAGACAGGTTAATGATGAGCTGAGAGACGACTCTTATTTTGAAAACTGTATGACGTCTGTACTGTACTGCAGAACTTCAGTAAATGTTCTTATTTATATTCCTCGTGTACGTTCAGTGTTCCCTTCTCTTCTGCTCTGCCGAGGGCTCGAGGTTCCTCCTTGTTGGTTGCAGGATTCCTCTGAGCGTCTGTCCTCCGCTGCTCTCTGTGATATATCACTCTGCTTCCTGTTCTTCATCTCGTCCTCCGTCTCTTTGTCTTCTTCGCTCTCCCTCCTCTGCCTCTCTAATGACTGTGTGTCTTACCTCCTCCGTCTTTTCTCTGTCAGTCGCCTCAACGCAAAATATCTTCTTTTATGTTTCTGTCTGTTGTTTTGCTCTTCTCTTTTACTTCATCTCTTTGCTTTTTATTCTTTCTGTCAGCTTCTTTACCTGTATATCCTCCTCGTCCTCGTCCTCGTCCTCCTCCTCCTCCTTGTCCTCCTCCTCGTCCTCCTCGTCCTCCTCCTCCTCCTCCCCCTCGTCTTCCTCCCCCTCCTCCTCCTCCTCCTCGTCCTCGTCCTCGTCCTCCTCCCCCTCCTCCCCCTCGTCTTCCTCCTCCTCCTCCTCCTCCTCCTCCCCCTCCCCCTCCTCCTCCTCCTCCTCCTCCCCCTCGCCGTCCTCCCCCTCCTCCTCCGCCTCCTCCTCCTCCTCCTCCCCCTCGTCTTCCTCCCCCTCCTCCTCCTCCTCCCCCTCGTCTTCCTCCCCCTCCTCCTCCTCGTCCTCGTCCTCCTCCCCCTCCTCCCCCTCGTCCTCCTCCTCCTCCTGCTGCTGTAATAACACCGGGTGTCCTTCATCATCTCCTCTGTCCGTTCACGATGTGTCTTCATAGAAGTCAGTTTCCTCCTCAGTCTTCAGATATTAAAGCGGCCTGAATATTTCTTCCTCTGCAGACTCGCCAAAATAAGATCCAGCTCTAGTGTTTCAACGCTGGATGCAATAAAACTTCTTTACAACAGTCTTTAATCATGTGTGAACGGGCTGCTGTAGGATCCGAACCGTGTCAGAATGAACTGTTTCCAGATCAGTGGAACCCTCTGAGGCTCCTCAGGAGGCTTCACTGCTCAAACATCAGTTTATTGTCAGAGCTTCTGAACCTGAAGCTGATCAGTCGACAGCTGCGAGGGTTCATTTCTGGACTGTTCCTCTCTTCATCTTTCCTTCGTTCTCTTTGTCTCTTTTCAGTCTGCTTGAATTAACATGTGTTTTAAAGACGACAGGAAGGAAACTGCTGCGGTTCGTCTCTCTCTCTCTGTTCAGTGTGTGTGCAGCTCGACCGTGTCGCTGCTTTTCATTCGTCCGTCTGAAGGAAAAGAAACTGCTCAGTTAATGTGAAGCACAAGCTGCTGAGGAAATATTACTCATTACGGTCAATACAACACAGTAATTACAAATTACATTGATTATGACAACAATCACACTCAGTTATAGATCTAATATGTGATTTGTTAGCAGAAGAAACACTGACCAGAGCAGATGGAAGGTAGAACTGCCACAGAGTCTCACAATCAAAGATGTGACATCACTGTTCAATCAATATTTAGATTTTTTAGCCTTTAAACAACATATCCCACAAACCATCGCTGGTCAAACATCATTAAACATGATGAGTTCACTGTCTGTAGTAACATCGGGACAGTGGAGCGTCTGTGGTGAGTTTAATGTCAGAGAGACGACTTTCTGTTGATCAAACTCACATGAACCCAGAAATGAAGACAGACAATGAAGCCACCAGACAAACTTCTTTAAATGTTAAAGTCATTAATTAAACGTCTGTTATCGAGCTGATGACAAACTCTCTTCCGTCACTCCGGTTTCAGATTCTCTTCAGTGCCACGCAAATGCATCAAAATCATCAGTCAGGATGTTTTTTGCTGAATAATTCTGTAAATCTGCAGCGAGAGCAGCTGGAGTGAGTTTACTGCTCATTTAGGAGTGATCAGACTTTAATAAACCACACACACACACACACACACACACACACACACACGTGCACGCACACACACAAAGCCATTTCAAGAGTGTGTTTGTGTGTGTGTGCATTTCATATTTTTGTATAATTTTTGTGAACTGAAATAAAAACACTGTTTCTACAGCTCCTGACTTTAATAATGTGGAGTCATAATTCATTTATTTCACTGTCCACATGGAAAATTATTAATTTTGTTTAAAATACTGAAGATTAAAATAATTTCTGAGGCTCACGTTCAGCCTGTTAACAGAAATAATTGCATCTCTGATCTCAACAATGAGTCTCAGCCAATCAAGTGACAGTATTTCACATGTCATCCTGTCCTTGTGTCCTTTCCTTGTTTCCTCCCCTCAGGTCAAAGGAGATGATAAAAGAGGCCATCTTGGACAACGACTTCATGAAGAACCTGGAGCTGTCTCAGATCCACGAGATCGTCGACTGCATGTACCCGGTGGATTATGGGAAAGACGCCTGCATCATCGAGGAGGGCGACGTGGGCTCTCTGGTCTACGTGATGGAAGGTGAGGACACACATGACCCGTCACATGGCCCGTCACATGACCCGGTTCATGTGGTTTTTCTGTCATTAAGAGTACTTTGGCTTTAATTTCAAACCCCGTCCACTAAACTTATCTCGGACGGAGTCGAGTTTTGTTTCTGGATCAGCTGCCTGGTTGCAGTTGTGCTGCTGCTCCGAGCTCTGTGACATTTACAGGGAAGTGTGAGAAGTTGCTGCATGAGTTTCCTGCAGCTCCGTTCGACCTTTCTCAGCTGCTGGTTTTCATCCAGGAACGCGTCGGACTTGTGGAGCGTTGCATAACGTGTCAGAACGCCTGAGGGCGGCTGAACGCTCACCTCCTCTCAAATGCAGCTGCACAGTTTCCGTTTCCTCCTTCCTCAGATTGGCTCCGACAAACACAATGTGATCGCAGCTTGTCTGCACAGACTCACAATCAGTGGAATCAAACAAAGTTACAAGAACAAAGAAACAAGTGTTGGGTCCAATCGTGTCACTTCTATTCAGCTGAATAATAATAATAATTCACAGAAAATGAACAAACTCAATAATGAAGAATTACCTCCGTTGATTAGTTGTTTGACCGTTGGTGGGTTGTTGGTCGGTCGGTGGGTTGGTCGGTTGGTTGGTGGGTTGTTGGTTGGTCGGTGGGTTGGTGGGTTGGTTGGTTGGTGGGTTGTTGGTCGGTCGGTGGGTTGGTGGGTTGGTGGGTTGTTGGTCGGTCGGTGGGTTGGTTGGTTGGTGGGTTGTTGGTCGGTCGGTGGGTTGGTGGGTTGGTGGGTTGTTGGTCGATCGGTGGGTTGGTGGGTTGGTGGGTTGTTGGTCGGTCGGTGGGTTGGTTGGTTGGTGGGTTGTTGGTCGGTCGGTGGGTTGGTGGGTTGGTGGGTTGTTGGTTGGTCGGTGGGTTGGTTGGTTGGTGGGTTGTTGGTTGGTCAGTGGGTTGGTCGGTTGGTGAGTTGTTGGTTGGTCGGTGGGTTGGTCGGTTGGTGGGTTGTTGGTTGGTCGGTGGGTTGGTCGGTTGGTGGGTTGTTGGTTGGTCGGTGGGTTGGTCGGTTGGTGGGTTGTTGGTTGGTCGGTGGGTTGGTCGGTTGGTGGGTTGTTGGTTGGTCGGTGGGTTGGTCGGTTGGTGGGTTGTTGGTTGGTCGGTGGGTTGGTCGGTTGGTGGGTTGGCAGATAGCACTCCGCTGTCTGTTTCTTGGATACCCTGATTTTTTTATTAATTAACTGGTCAAATGATATAACAACAGCGGACAAACTTCAGGATGTAAATAACTTCTTGTTAATTTTAACATCCACAGAACTTTTTATCGGTCAGATAACATCAGCTGATCATCTCCATGCTGAGATTTGTTTGTTACTGACATGAGTCATTAATTATCCTCCAGACACACAAACAAACTTAAGAAAAGACAGCAGCCTCCTGAACACGCTGATGGTTCTGTAGCGTGTTGCTGTTCAGTGACTGTTCACACATGTTGGGAGCAGCTCCGTGTTCTGCTGGAGGACACATCAGATCTGTGTCTGCTGCGTTTGTTATATTTATAGCTGTATTTGAGGTGAGTGTGTTACATAAGAAGCCTGTTCAGTAACGTGATCCTCCCGCTTTAAACACAGGTCAATGCTGGCGTGTTTGGACTGAAGCTGCAGTCGCAGGACACTCAATGTGTTTTACCAACAACTGAGCTGTGAAGTCAACTTGCTTTAAACACAGTTTATATCAAACTGTATTAATATTGGAAAGAAACACACTGTTTTATGGATAGAAAGGTTCCTGAGAGGGTTGATGTGTCAGTAGTGTGTTGATGAGTAGATGTCGATGGGTCAGGATGGGCTGTGCATGTTGTCAGGACACTTTAATCTCTTTGTCTCAGTGTTTGTGGACTCACAGCGGCTCGACAACAATCCTCCAGATGGCCAGTCCTCTGTGCCGGTGGGTGGCAGCGAGCGGTGTGAACCAACTGATGACATTTATATTTAAGTAAAAGCTGCTGGGTGAATTACGCTGCATTCTGAATTCAACAGCGAGTCGTCACGATCTGAAAAAAATGTAATTTTGTCAGATTTTATACGAAAGAGATGGAAACTAATCAGTTAATGTTAAAATGAGTCATTTTTGAATGAAGTCTGGTGTGGGCAGGGAACGCTCGCACAGAGTGTTTGTACTACTGATAACTCTGTGTGTGTGTGTGTGTGTGTGTGTGTCTTGCTCAGACTAAGTGGGTCATTCTCTGTAGTGGGCGAGTGAGCTGCAGACCTGCTGAGAGAGAGAGAGAGAGAGCTGTTGGGAGCTTTGTGTGTGTGTGTGTGTGTGTGTGTGTGTGTGTGTGTGTGTGTGTGTGTGTGATAGTAGTTGACCCCTAATAATATAATATTTTTAATTTCCTGCTGCTGTTTTTTCCTCCTCACTCTGTGAAAACACTTTTATGATGTCAGCTGTGACCTGATGATTTCACAGTGATGTCATCAGTCTACACATGTCTAAGGTGAGGAATTTGAGAGACGTGGCAGTTTACCATGCTGTAATGAGGACACTGTACAGGTGCATTGTGGGAGAAAGCCCGGGGGTCTCTGAGGTCTCAACGACAGACGGAGGTCACGTTCACCTGGTTCACCTTACCAACCCCAACCTGGTCCGTCCAGAGGCGGCGCTGCTCCCATGTTATGTTCTGTGAGTTCTGAGTTCTCTTCACCGTCTGTGACGAACAGGCGGCGTCGACACACGGTTACAAATCAACGTTTTTACAGTGTGATGTGATTTATACTGTGATGTAATAATGTAATTTCATCTTTTAAACTTCAGTCACAGACGTCTAAAGAACTTCTTGCGGTTCAGATTAAAGTTGTTACGACGTCCAAATTTTACTCCCTGCAGCGAAATCAGTTGAGGGTGTTTTGGTGAAATATGATCCTGACGTGTTCTTTAATGAAGCTGATGAAGTTCTGCTCACTGGAACTCTGTCAGGACGTCAACAGTCGTCCTGGTTCCACACCGGACGAATGTATCTGAGCTCAGCGGGAGCTGTGACGTGGTCCATGCCTTCAGACGCTCAGAGAACATTTGATGTCGTTATTTTTAACTTCTCCCGTATGTTTCTGTTTGAAACTCCTCGAACCGTTAAGAGTTGTTGGGTCAGATTCAAATTCAAATGTGTGACAGTTTCAGTGGTGACGACGCTGATGATTAAAAATAAATGTTTAGAAAAATCTGTTTCTGGAACCGAGACACAAAAATATGAACAGAGAACAAAGAGATTCATGAGTGTGTGTGTGTGTGTGTGTGTGTGTGTGTGTGTGTGTGTGTGTGTGTGTGTGTGTGTGTGTGTGTGGTGGGGGGGGCAGATGGCATCTAAATATAACGACACAGGAAGAGGAAGTGATCCCTAAAAACAGACCACAACTGAGATTGACGGATAATGTGTGTATGTGTGTGTGTGTTTGGAGGAAGAAACAGATGCAGCAGTTTTGTCTCATTATGTAAAAGACAGGACACACACACACACACACACACACACACACACACACACACACACACACACACAGTCAGCTCTCTGGTGGATGTGGTTGGCATGGCAACATGTTGGATGACCATATTTGGCTTTAAAAATGTTTTCGCAGTTTAGAAATTTGGAATCAGTTCCTAATAGAAGAATAAATGTGAGGAAAGGACTGAGGAGGGAAGGACATGAGGAGACAGAGTGAGGAAAGGGTGGAAGGAAGTGAACTCTGCCGGCTGGATGAGCGCCACGTTTACAAAAATATCTTTCTGGTAGATTTTATCTAAAAATGTATTTCTGCTAATAAGCTAATTAATGATAAAATGTGACTTTTTTGAATGGAGTCTGGTGAGATTCAGACTGTTTGTGTGTGTGTGTGTGTGTGTGTGTGTGTGTGTGTGTGTGTGTGTATTTGCTTACCACTTGAACCTCTGTGGTTTGAGAGCTAATTAGATATTCCTTCATTTCCGAATATACTCCTGCACACACACACATACACACACACGCACGCACGCTGTGTTGACCTGTGTGTGTGTGTGTGTGTGTGTGTGTGTGTGTGTGTATACCCACCCACACATGATGGTCCACATTCATACATTCTGTACATCACTGGTGTTCTGCTTCCTGTGTCGCTGCAGCTTCAGTCTCCTGAACAATATGTTGGAAATATTAAGTATTCACATATTTTCAGGTTTATCTGCTGATGTTTCTCTGCCGTCGCTTCAGATGAAGACGTTCTGTCGGTCTGTAGTTTGACTCCAGAAACAAAAACAACCTCAGGTCTGGAGGCGCCTGGGCTCCGACTGCACCGCTGATGATGTTAACGCTCAGCCTCCAGTGTTTTATTACCATTATACACCAGCTGCCAACAAAATACTAAATATAATGAGGATGTGTTTGTGTTGTCGGGCCGTCAGCTCGCTGCATAAAACCATAACATGTTTTTATTTAAAGGATATTCTGTGTCAGTCCAGATCAGTTAGCTCAGCTGTCCAGAGGAGAGTCAGAACCAGACCTGGTGAATACACATAATCACCCTTCAGCAGAACTGTATATACATCAGCTTGATATTCCACACATTCTTTTCCCGCCTACATTACCCACAATGCACCTCTTCCTCTGAAGGTTAACTAAGGCTCAAACTTTCCTTTTGTTCAGATGTTGTAAAACCTTCCATCTGTCCGTCACCTGCAACCAGCACAAATCTGACAGCTGTCTTTGTAACGAAGTCGCGGCTGCAGAGTTTCTCTTCTTGTATCTGATTATAATCAGTCTTCCACCTGCTGCCGGCCCGTCAGAACCACACAAACTCTCCAGCTGCTTTAATGAGCTCAGAACACCACAACTCAAACGTCCAACAGTCGAGTGGATGCAAATTAATTTCTGTGTTTCAGTTTGGAGCAACAAAGACAGAAGTGAGTGCTCAGATCTGAGCTCTCTGTCATCATTACAGTCACATTAACCCAGCGCTCCCAGTTCAGACACTTAAACGCCCCGCAGGGACTCCGAGAGCTCACATCACATCGTTTAATCATTTCCAGACACGCTTTTCTTCCTGATTAACAGTTTCTTCATCCGCTGCTTCCTGCTCTCCTCTGAGGGGAAGCATCATGTTTTGAATACAGATGTCGGAGCTGATGTGACGGTCACCTGAACGCATCTTTGTTTTTATTAGCAGAGTTTCTCTTTATGTATTTCTGTCTCCAGAGACGTTGTGTTGCGTTGTGTTGTGAAACGCATCTGGACCAACAACAGAAATACCATTAGAGAATAATTGTAATAAATGTAGGCCAGAGCTTCATGTGTCTGTGTTTGAATATTCAGTCACTCGGTAAAATATCATCTCAGTGGTTCTGTGTGGTTCTGTGTGGTTCTTCTGAGTCTTTTTGCCAACAATGACGTATATTCAATGAACGCCCTCGCTGCTGACTTAACACGTTGCGTTTCCAGAGATGAGTCTACAAAATAAAATCAACTGGTTTGTGAAATGACTAAACTGTCCAATCAGAGACAGAGTCCAGTCCTGGCAGACACCCACAGTACCACCTG
>NC_051058.1:23871035-23898535 GCF_904848185.1 Acanthopagrus latus
AGTGCGAGTTTTATGGGATGTCTGAAGCTCTGGGCTCATTCTTGTAAAATAAGAATAAAGTGATTTTTGTGGGTCCTCCGACATGAGCTGTGTGTTGTTGTGCGTTGTGTCTCTACAAACCCTCTCGGTTGAGTCCAGACTCATAAAGTTCAGATTAAAGAGAGTCACATCAGGACACATCAGTCCTCGGAGAAATAACAAAGTCCACGTCAGCATCACCAACACTTCCCTCTCAGCCTGACGCGTCACCTGATGTTATTAATTGAACTGTTTCTGAGCAGAATCACAGAGTGGAGGCGGGTTAGAATTCTGGACCCTGTGATGAGCAGGTGATCAGAACCTGCAGCCGTCTGCTCTGCTCAGATTACTGACTGTGGGATTATTGAATTGTATTCTGGATTATTACAGAAAAAAATCTGAAGGTTCTGTTCATCCAGATAATCTCCACAGATGAACATAACTGAAATGTGTAGCAGTCAGAAGCTAACGTTACAAACAGACGACGTCACGCCACCACGAACAGTCCTACTGCACAGCTACTATCCAGGTTTTCTGTAAACTGATCGATGTAGTCGATGTTCAGTGAAGAGACGCGGCTGAAAACTGGAGCTGTCGAAAGTCAAAAGTCTGGAAAAACAAAACGAGACGAACGTCAGTGAAGTTTAAAACTGACGGAGTGAAGATGATGAAGATGATGAAGATGTGACTGTTTCATCCTCCAACTGTGTGAACGTGTGAATGTTGGACCTGCTGCTGCATGCAGCGGTCGCCAGTGTACATACTGTTGCCATGACGACACCTGCACACTGTACGTGCACACACACACACACACACACACACACACACAGTATCACGATTTATGTTCTCATCACATGCAGATTAGAGAGGGAGAGACAAAAGAGCACACACACAAACACATTGATGTTCACACACACACGTTGACGTGCACACACACACGTTGACGTGCACACACACAATGGCGTGCACACACACGTCGACGTGCACACACACGATGACGTGCACACACACAGGTCATGCTTAATAATAACGTCTTATCGTCATACAGCAGCTGCAGCCAGAGATCATGATTACGTCCCTGCTGACAGTTTACACATTCATGACATTTGATATAAGTAATGATGACAGTAACTGGACACATGTTTGGTGTGTGTGTGTGTGTGTGTGTGTGTGTGTGTTTCAGCTCTGGTCCATGTGAAGCTGTGGGCCATTGACCGTCAGTGTTTCCAGACCATCATGATGAGAACTGGTCTCATCAAACACGCCGAGTACATGGACTTCCTCAAGAGGTGATGAGCAAGGCACCAACTGTCAGAGTCACAGGTTCAAATCCCAGCAGAGATCATCAGAGTGTCCAGATCAGACAGTTCTCGTTCTCAGCAGGTTTAAAGTTCAGATTTCAGTTCTGCATCCAGAGTGTTCCTTCAGTGAGGGACAATGTCTGATGTGACTGTTGGACTCTTCCGTCTGACCTCATCAGGTGATTCTGACTCAGTCATTAAAGGAGCAGTTCACCCACTATTGTAAAGTCAAGTGTGGTAGTCCACAGAACAGTTCTGGAGCTTCACAGTAAAACAGAGTTGCAGCGTTCTGCTGAACAACTGAAGCAGCTGAGACTTGATTTAAACATCAGATGTCTCCAACAGTTCGTCTGCTGTGATCACAGTCTGCAGCAGAGAACACATCACTACCTGATCTCAGACCAGATTTACACCTTTATTAACATGAAGACTTCACTGGAGCAGCTGTTAGCTAACAGTGTTAGCGTGCCCCATGTTGAGGGAGTAAATAATGTCTTAACAAATCAATTTGATTTCACCTGACAAGAAATCTCAAAATCAGTTGGTTCTGATGTCGTTCAAAAGTTTGTAACAAGTGGAAAAAATAGTTTTTTTTTAATATCAAATTGTTGGAGACTTGAGTGAAATATGATTAATATCAGCAAATAATTCTAACCTTAACTTATCTTCATTGGTAGTTTGAGCCCCTGAAGTCTGAAAGCAAAAGAACTAGAGGAGAGAATGATGATGGATGTTTAGCAGTAATCAGATTAGTTTGGTAACTTTCAACTCTGTAAAATCCCACAATGCAATGCACAAAGGAAAGAGAGGAGCTCATCACAGCTGGAAAAGTCACTTGGATGTTTTGTACTGATTGTTATACGAACATTAGAAAGATGTTTTATCAACACGAGCAAAGAGAACGAACATTAAAAGTGAAATCGGTAACAATGGTGCTTCTGTCTCCGCAGTGTTCCCACGTTTCAGGGTCTGCCTGAGGAGACTCTCAGTAAACTGGCTGACGTCATGGAGGAGGTGAGCTGCCTTCGTCACACACCTGCACATTCAAAGATCAAACCAACATCATCATCGCTGTCAGTGAACCGTCCAATTAGACGCTCCCCTCTGTCTGTTTAGACTCATTATGAAGATGGAGAGTTCATCATCAGACAGGGAGCCAGAGGAGACACTTTCTTCATCATCAGCAAGGGAAAGGTAACGCCGACACTCAGTGAGGTCATCACTGATCACTGATCGATCTGATAACTGATCGTCCCGCCTCCTGTCAGGTGAACGTGACCCAAGAGGATCCAGCCAATCAGCAGTCAACACACCTCCGAGAGCTCACCAGGGGAGACTGGTTTGGAGAGAGAGCGCTGCAAGGGTGAGATCATGTGATCTCTGACCCTGAGACCTGAACCCGCTAACTCAGACCTGAACCCTCTACCTCAGACCTGAACCCTCAAACTCAGACCTGGACCCTCTAACTCAGACCTGAACCCTCAAACTCAGACCTGGACCCTCTAACTCAGACCTGGACCCTCAAACTCAGACCTGAACCCTCTAACTCAGACCTGGACCCTCAAACTCAGACCTGAACCCTCTAACTCAGACCTGGACCCTCAAACTCAGACCTGGACCCTCTAACTCAGACCTGAACCCTCAAACTCAGACCTGGACCCTCTAACTCAGACCTGAACCCTCAAACTCAGACCTGGACCCTCTAACTCAGACCTGAACCCTCTACCTCAGACCTGAACCCTCAAACTCAGACCTGGACCCTCTACCTCAGACCTGGACCCTCTACCTCAGACCTGAACCCTCAAACTCAGACCTGGACCCTCAAACTCAGATCTGGACCCGCTAACTCAGACCTGAACCCTCTACCTCAGACCTTGAGCTGCTGAGGATGTTTTATTATCTCAGAGACTGAAGATGTTTTGTTATTTAACTTTTTTACTCAAGTATTTCTACTTAACAACAACAGCAACACACACACACACACACACACACACACACACACACACACACACACAGATGGGAGGATCAAACCTCTGATCTGAGTTCATCTCACGTAATGTTCTAGTTCTGGTTCTTAAGAAACCTAACCTGAAGTCCAGTCACATGTGTTGTTTTCACAGGGAGGACGTCAGAACAGCAAATGTCATCGCTGCCGAGGCCGTCACGTGCCTGGTCATCGACCGAGAGTGAGACACACACACACAAACACACACGTGCACACACATGCACTCTCACACTCTTTAACTCCTTCCTGTGGACTTTATAATAGTGGACGGCACCTCCTGCAGGTGATCCGGTAGAACCAGGAGGAAGCATTCACCTTTATCACAAGTATCAATAATATGATACAGCATAATATATCTTAATACAGTATCATAGTTTAATGTAATGTTATATAATATATATGTAATGTAATGTCACATGATACACTGTAAAATGATATGATATAGTTTAATTTAATTTAATAAAGTTCAGTGTAATAAAATGTAAAATGTAATGTGATAAGATATGAAATGTAATGTAATATGCTATATGATGTAATAACATATCACAATATCATACAGTTTAATGTAATGTGATATATTATGATATAAATGTGATGTAATCCTGTCACAGTGTTCTGCTGCCGTACGTGAGTCTGTTTATGCTTCATTTTTTATTAATTGGAATTAGTCTAATATTTCCCTCTGTGGGATTTGGAGGAGTAGAAGTACAAACATGTATAAAGTACCATGAAGAACAAGTACCAAACTGCAGAGAAACTTCAGGTCTTCAGTTGTGACATCAGCTGATGTTCATCTTTACACCTCGTCATCAAACTAAACCTCATTCTTTCTCCATGTTGTGTTTCTGTGAACTGCTCCTTTAAACTGTCTACTGCTGCCCTCTGCTGGTGCCCACAGATATCTGCACACTCACCATGTTGTCATGCACAGATCAGATATATTGATCGTGACGAGTGAAGTGTTTCACAGATCAGCTGCAGGAAGCTTCGATACCTTTAACTTAGTGTAGATTTCTGCACCGTCAGCACTAAGTACATTTACTCAGGTACTCTATTGAGTAGTTACATTTTCTGCTACTTTATACATCACAACATTAAAGAGGCAAATATTGTACTTTGGATACTTTTGATAGAATATAAAGTATATTTATTATCGGATATTTAAAGACTAATATTACCACTTTATGAGGTATTTTTACTGTATTTCCAATGTCTGCAACTTTATACTTCCACTCCACAACATTGATCGAATTACTTTAGAAACTACTTACTTTTACAGATTACATGCTGCATCAGAGCCACAGGAGCAGATTATTAAATTCATTTATTTTATCGACAAATTCAGTCCTTCAGAATTCACAAACATGTAACTACAAGTATCTGTCACACTTACTTACATTTAATACCAAATTCTTTAAGACTTTTACTTAACGCCTTGTTACTTTTACTCAAGTCTGAATTAATGAAGTGAGCCACAATTAATTTTTGTTAGATTGTTAATCTGTGACAGCGTTCTTTAACTTTTATATTTACAGCAGATATTAATGAACCAGTTTGTGGAAGTAAAAGTGTTACTTAAATGTCTGAAACTGCATTTAAATGCTGTGTGCTGATTGGCTGCTGTCTCTTTCTTCCTCAGCTCATTCAAGCATCTGATTGGTGGACTGGACGACGTGTCAAATAAAGGATACGAGGACGGTGAACTAAAAGCCAAGTAGGTCGAATTTTCATGTATAAATAAATGTTATATTTACGCTCATCAGCTCTGAACACTTGCTTCTATAGAACTAAATCTAATCAGTGATTTAATTTATTCACATCGATACATGATACAAAAACTGCATTAAATGTGACACTTTACATTGAAATTATGTCATAAAATTAGACAGAAAATTCACATTTAATTTAAATACTCAAAGTCAAATTCTCTCTGTGTTTCTGCAGAGTGTTTTTTAATAATAGAAATGACGTAACATTTTAAAAAAAACCCTGTGCAATGCTCCTTTAACCCTCCGTCACATCGCGTGTGTGTTTCTGGTTGAATGTTTGCAGCAGAAACTGGAGCCTTGTGTTCCTTATGTAAGAGGAGTTAATAATACCTGCAGCAGTCCGGGCCGGGTCACACTGAAGGACGCTGCAAGACAATACGAGGTCCACACAGAAACTCTCCATTGTTAAGGAACAGTTCACCCAAAACATGTGAACTCTGTCATCTTTTCCTCCTTCCATGCTGATGTTGGGTGACGTTTTGTCGTCTGGTCTGAGATCAGTTGTGATGCGTTCTCTCCTGCAGACTGTGATCACAGCAGACGAGCTGTTGGAGACATCTGATGTTTTACATCAAGTCTCAGCTGCTTCAGTTGTTCAGCAGAACGCTGCAACTCTGTTTGACTGTGAAGCTCCAGAACTGTTCTGAGGACTACAACACCTCACCTGAGAGGATGACTGAGGTTTCTGGCTGAACTGTTCCTTTAAAGGTCTGTTAATCAATAGTTTTGATCAGGTTGGGCTAGTTGTAGCACCAATACAAATACACACACACACACACACGCGCACACACACACACACACACACACACACACACACACTCAAATACTCAGATATCACATTTTGCTGTATTACTGCAGCTTTTGGTCCCCATAAGTACTGTTGTCCCATGATGGTGGTGTACCGGTGAAGGTCCCCAGAAGGTAACCAACATGTGTAAAACACACACAGTCGGGTCACATATGTTGTGATGTATCAGATGACTGTTGGTCATGTGACAGAATGAAGTCATCTCCTCTTATGGTATAGATTCAATACAGCACACACACACACACACACACACACACACACACACACACACACGCACACACACACACACAGCAGGTGTCTGTCAATCACAAACTTTGCTGTGTGTGTGTGCCCTTCTGCTGTTGCAGACTGTTTGTAAACTGAACTCAGTTTTTTTGTATTTTATTTTAGATTTGATTATTACATTTTCTTAAGGATTTATTTTTCCCTGCTGAGTGTTTAAATGACTTGGAGAGATACACTCAAATATATTCAACCATGAACTTTTTACTATGAGATTACAGACACTCAAGCAAGTCCCAAGTCTGTATTAACCAATTTATCTAACGAGTATGACAATGAGTGAAATCAGTGAACTTAATGTAAGCAAACAAAACTAATGACTTTACAAAGTTGATTTCTTAATTTCCTCTCAATCAAAAAAAAAAAATTCCCTCCAAAATCCAGACAGACTTTAAAAAAATGTGTCTTTAAAGTAGGAATGAATGAAAAGTAAGAATTCAAGAATTAAAAAAAAAATTATAAACTGAGAGTCTCTTGTGTCAGATTATAAATACTCATTTATGAAATATATTGAAATACAAAGCATATTACTATTATAGATATACACAAAACATTTGATACAAACTGATATTAATACATTTTAGCAAAGCATTATCCTCAATATGTATTTTTTATGCCAGTTGTTGAATCACGACAGACGGGAGCTCCACAGTTAAAATTAGTCTTTATCATGTGTTATGTAATTGAGCCATCTAACTAACAGCAGCTACAGTTAGCTGCAGTTAGCAGTTACTCTGGTGGTTTGCTGCCCCTGACCATGACAGGTGATCAGTTTTTACATACTGCACTTTTAATCTTACTTTTATACTTTTTCAAGAAGCTCTTTTTATGTCAATGTTTTAAAATTTCAAAATGAATTAAAAAACTTATAAAAAATCTAAAACGTGTAAAATCAAAAAGTTGATGTTTTTCATCATGTCTTTAATGTGTGAATAGTTAAGTTAGAGGTTTTACAACATAGCTGAGACTCCATTTTCCACATATACGTAATCAAAAACAGTTCTAAGGTGATGTATTTACTATTTCATTAATTTTGGTAAACACATGTCTGGGTCAACACAAGACTGGGAAACACAGCTAACACAGCTTGTTTGTTAAAAATAACATCTTGTTTTTATATTTCACAGCGCCCAGACTTTTTTAGACTCAGGTTGTAAGTTAAATATAGTTTGAACGTGTTGACGTGTTGCTGCAGCCTCTCACAGCTGTGTAGGATTCAGTGTTTTGCTCAGGAACACTTCAGCAGGGTGAAGGTTGAGGGATTTGAAGCTCTAACAGTTAATCTGTCTCTCACTATAACAAACTATTTTTAGAGTGTTTATGTGTAGGTTTGTCCTGATAGAACGACCGGCAGCAGCTTCTGTTTCTGCAGAAATCTGATTCCAGAGTGTAATTTTCCAGGAAATAGTCCAGGCCCTGTCGGGGTTGGGACCGCTGTTTGTACTTTGGCAAGTGTCAAGATTTTATTTAGAGCTGAGATGTTGGAGGTGAGAGTTGACAACTGTTTTCATATCAAAAATCTTCAGAAATATGTCAAACTAGCCTGATGGGCATCTTTGAAACTTGAGTCTTTGGCACCTTGATGTAATGTGGTCAGACCGGTGGACGGGCTGATAGCAGCTGAGCTGAAACAAATTCATAGTAGAAGGTCACTCAGTGAGTGAAGACGTCTTCTGTTGCCAACAGTGCTCGCTGAAACAGCATTCAAATCCATAAGAGCAACATAAATATATGCGTGGATATATTTCAAAGACTAGACTCAGAGGACTTGTGAAAGTGAAAAACCAAAATAACATAAGAAGTGCTGTTACTCCCCTTTTCCCTTGTGGGGGTGGGACAGTGGTTGAGCAGTCCAACAGGATTTTCTTAGTGCTCCTGGTGGATAGTTGAATTATATTGGTGTGTTCATCCCGATACTCTCTCTTCCAACTACTTTTGGTGTGTCATACAAACTAAGCACTTCAGGCACTGACAGTCAGAGTGTCTTGTGTTCTGGAATGCAGCATTACCTCTCTGACAGATACTTTCTTCTGCCTCCACCAATGGCACAATGACAACGATGAAAAAATCTACAGCAAGTATGTGGCTGGACTGGATGTAGTCAGTGTGTGAACTAGTGACCTGTGTGTTTCAGGGGTAGTGTGTGGAAGTACCAATAATATGAACTCCTGGACTATAAATGTTCCTCTTAATCCTATTGATATATTTGAAGACACCTTGAGAATTTTTTTTGCCATGTTTGTGGTGACAAAAAAAGTTCATTTAAGCAGAAACTCCTCCTTTTTTTCACCCTAATCAAGAAGCACAATGCTGTTACAACATCAAACTAAACAAAGTTTTAACATATTTACATTTAGGGCATTTATCAGACACTTTTGTCCAAAGTGACTTACAGTAATTCATACATTCATACACTGATGGTAGTGGCTGCATGCAAGGTGCCGACCAGCACATCAGGAGCAGTTTGAGGTTCAGTATCTTGCCCAAGGACACTTGACAGACCAGGTGAATTGAACCAGCGACCTTCCAATAACAAGATGTTCTACCCCTGAGCCACAGCTGCCCATTATTTGTGGTTTGCAGGAATACACAGTCCCAACATTTATTCTGGCAGTTGTCTTCTCTTTGAACTCTCTTAGTCCCAGACCATAGAAGGTTTCACACAGGCTCAATCCTGGCACATTCAAATGTAGATTAACAGCAAATTTAGCCAAGGGCTTGCTGCCCCTGCTCTTGAGTAGGATAAAAATCAACTTGGCACCTAGATAACAAGTCCATCAATCCATCTTCTCCTGCTTATCTGGGCTCTGGTGGAGAAGGCAGCTGGGTATTCCAGAAGTCTTTCTCCCAAGCAACACTCCAGCAGCTCCTGGAGGGTTCTGAGATGTTTTCCCAAGACAGATGAGATGGATAATCCCTCCAGCAAGTTCTGGGTCTGCTTGGTGGTTCCTCTCAGTTGGCTGTGCCCAGAAGACCTCCAAAGGAAGGCACTCTGGAGGATCCTGATCAGATTCCTGAACATCAAAAGGTTACTTTGTCATGAAGGAGCAGTGGCTCAACTCTGAGCTCCCTCTGGATGTCCAAACACCCTACGGAGGAAACTTATTTCAAACACTTGTATGAACTCACTACCAAAATCTCATGACCACAGGTGAGGGTTGAAATGTAGATAAACTGGTAAATCAAGTTCTTCGTCTTATGGTTAAGTGCCCTCTTCACCATGATGGTCTGACTCAACACCTGCAGTACTGTTGATGCTGCACCAAACCACCTTTCCATCTCACCCTCCATCTTCACGTCACTCGTGAACAAAACCTTGAGATACCTAAACTCATACCTAAACGGCCTGACACTCCACCCCCCACCTGTGACTCACCTGAGACGAAGCAGGAAACAGTTTGTCACAGACTGATTCAGTTCACCGTCAGACTGACAACGTCCTCCAAGTTCAGCTACCAGAGAGAGAAACTACGAAGCTGCTGCTTCAACCTGCCGACACAATGTGAGTTTCATTGAAAACTGAACTCAGAGTTCAGTGATGTTAGTTGAGGAGGGAGGGGAGCCGAGACTGACTGGACTTTGTGTCTGCTGTGTTTTCAGCTTCACTCAGAGACAAAATGGCTTCCAGATCAGAGGAGGATCTCTGCTGTCCGATCTGCCTCGACATCTTTAAAGATCCTGTCATCCTGTCATGTGTCCACAGCTTCTGTAAAGACTGTCTGCAGAGCTGGTGGAGAGAGAAACGATTAAATATGTGTCCAGTTTGTAAGAAGATATCTTCAACAACAGAACCACCTTTAAACCGGGCGTTAAAGAACCTGTGTGAGTCGTTCTTACAGGACAGAGATCAGAGAGCTTCAGAGGATCTCTGCTGTCGGCACTCTGAGGAACTCCAACTCTTCTGTCTGGACCATCAGCAGCCGGTGTGTCGCATCTGCAGAGACTCAGAACAACACACCAACCACAGATTCAGACCCATCGATGAAGCTGCACGACAACACAAGAAGAAACTTCAGGAAACTCTGGAGTCATTAAAGAAGGAGTTACAGGTTTTTGAAGAAGTTAAAGTGAAGTTTGATCAGACAGCAGAACACATGAAGGTCCAGGCCCGACACACAGAGAGGCAGATCAAGGATCAGTTTAAGAAGCTGCACCAGTTTCTAGCAGAGGAAGAGGAGGCCAGGATGGCTGCACTGAGGGAGGAAGAGGAGCAGAAGAGTCAGATGATGAAGGAGAAGATGGAGGCTCTGAGCAGAGAGATAGCAGCTCTTTCACACACAGTCAGAGCCACAGAGGAGCAGCTGAGAGCTGAAGACGTCTCATTCCTGCACAACTACAAGGCTGCAGTGGAAAGAGTCCAGCAGCGCCCCCTGCTGGAGGATCCACAGCTGCCCTCAGGAGCTCTGATAGACCAGGCCAAACACCTGGGCAACCTGAGCTTCAACATCTGGAACAAGCTGAAGGACGTGGTCTCCTACACTCCTGTGGTTCTGGACCCAAACACTGCTCATCCAGTACTCATCCTGTCTGAAGATCTGAGCAGTGTGAGACGAGGACAGAGACAGAAGCTTCCTGATAATCCAGAGAGGTTTGATCATGTGTTCTCTGTCCTGGGATCTGAGGGCTTTAACTCAGGGACTCACAGCTGGGACGTCGAGGTCGGAGACAGTACAGACTGGCTGCTGGGTGTGTTAGCAGAGTCTGTCCAGAGGAAGAGACTCATACAGTCTGGATTCTGGATGATAGGCTTACATGAAGGTGAATACTCAGCATGGTCACCATCAGCTCCACTCACTGTTCTCGTCATGCAGAAGAAGCTCCAGAGGATCAGAGTGAATCTGGACTGGACCAGAGGAAATCTGTCGTTCTCTGATCCTGATACTAACACACACCTGCACACCTTCACACACACTTTCACTGAGAGGATGTTTCCAGTCATTAACACTGATGCTGAAGTGAAGATGTTACCAGTAGAACAGAGCAGGTAGAGATGAAGACGATCATTATATTCATGGTGTTATATATAAAGTCATCCTCTCCTCCTCCTGATGATATGAAGTCAGGTGAAGTCTTGAAGTCCAAAGAACCGTTTTGGAGCTTCACAGTAAAACAGAATTTGAGTTGGTGAGTTAGAAGAGAACAGATCATAGTCTGATCTGAGGAGATGATATTTACAGCTGTGGACAACAACACCTCACCTGACTTTATATTGGCATGGGAAGTGAGAAGATAGAGACTGAATTTTACTCTCTTGGTTAACTTTTAACTAAAACTACAAACTTAATAAACATATTAAATGTATAAAAAGCCTGTAAATATTAAACAGAGGCACCAACAGATGGCGTTCGCAGGAAAACCTCCTTATACATGTGTTGGATTCTTGGTGTCCTCTGGTTTTGAGGTCGGGACAGTCTGTCCCGCAGCCTCTTGTCGGTCTGTTTGATGACTTCGGTTCGTTTACTGGGTGAACCTCTGAGCAATGTTTCCACGTGCTAAAAATACCATCAGCAGCCTCCTGCCATGCAGCCTGTCCTGTCAGGTTGGCATTACACCCCGCAGGACTCAGCTCGAGCAGACGTGGATGCTGTTTGGACTAAAAGGACGAACCTCTCAGAAGCTTTCCTCAGTCCTAGTTTAGGAGCGTGCTCAGTTGGACTTTTTCCAAGCTGGACACCCACAAACCTGCAGTCTAGATAAAAAAGGTGAAAGAGCAGAACTTGAGATTATTATCCGAATTTATCAGTAGTACAAAGAAGTTGTGATTTTTTTTCTATTTGCAACACAGCTGTCGGTGTTTTTGTGATTCTCGCGGCGTCCCGCTCGGCTCAGGACCAGCATCATTACCTTATTGCACACCGAGCTGGAGGATCTGGCAACCTCACTGCATCACCGGTCACACCAGACCAAAACAACAAACCTTTTCTGCCATCAACGCCCCAACCCTCACCATGTAAACTGGACGTGGAGCTCTTCCTTTGAGACGGCCCTCTTACGGACGCTGTGCCGAACCTTTTCGTGAGGACCAAAGACAGATTTGGGTTTGGGTCAATACGTTTGTTTGCACTTATACACTTTTGACCAAGAGCCGTCGCTCCAAGTTGTGAAGGAACTTATCTGAGGAATAAAGAACCGGACCACTGAGATTTCCAAGAATCATATTCTTGAAATAGTTTATGTTTCAGAACTCAATTCAACCAGTTCTTTGGGGAGAAAATTAACAAAAGACTAACCAAGTTGAGAAATCTGTCGGGTCCATATTTGTGGATTAATTAACATTTGGAGATGAGAGAGTTGTTTTCGGTCCCAGTGAGGCAGCAGAGAGAGCGGATCACCAGCCTCCCTGCTCCTCCCTCGTCCTCCTTCCCCATCACCTCCTTCTCCATCCAAACCTCCAAGAAGTTCCCGTTCTTCCACGTGGTCAAATGCTGCAGGTACAATATGATGTCAGGCAGGACGCTGGCATCTGATTAAAAAACTTACTTAAGTCATCTTTACTTGATGAAAGATGTTCTGTGAAATGTGGTTCATCTTTCAAAATGTCCTGAAAATGTTTAAAGTTCTGTTTTCCCATGTCCAGTGAAGGCACCGCTGTGTTTTGTACTTGCAGGTACGAGGCGGAGAACGCGTTCTTCTCCAGTCTAAAGCTGACCGACTTCAACATCATCGACACGCTGGGAGTCGGCGGCTTCGGGCGCGTCGAGCTGGTACGATCTGGCAACATTATAAAATGTCAGATTACAGAAAATTAGATATTCAGTGATTACAATGAATGTTACAGTATTTTAGATTCCATCTTAATGTGGTGATAATCAACATCTAATGCTGTTTTAGAAAAGTCTCCAGTTGTAAAACTACCTTTGGGTTGACACCAGTTTCTGTTTATTTTTGAATGTCTGACAGACGACTGCTGATATTTTAGGTCCTCCAGGTCAACATAAACTAAACAAACAAAAATCATTGTCTCGTCTTGGTCACGGATCAAAGGTGTTGATGATTATTTTTCTTAGTTTCCAAAATAAAATTTGCACCGAGTTGGATCAAGACAGCTTTCAGTGTCTGTGTTTCAAAATTTGATTTGATTCCTAGTCTATTCTGTACAGGAGTGTGTGTGTGTGTGCGTGCGTGCGTGTGCGTGTGCGCACACACTGTCAGCTATTTGCAGTAACTTTCCAGTAAAGTATCAGTGCTGGTAACTGGAAACCAGTAATCATGTGATTGAGAGTCTGGCCTCCTGCAGGATTCTCTGGGGTTCTGTGAGGAACAGTAATAACCCAGAGAACCACAGTGGAACAAAGATATTTAAATTCTGGCCTTTACTGAGTTTTTGTGTCTTAATGAGTTTCTCAGTTCTATAACCAGACATTTATTTTTTGTTTGGTTTAGCAGACTGTGTTAGTGCTCTCAGTGTACACAAGGTGTGAGTGAAGTGAAGGTGAGGAGGACGTAGCGGGTGGTGCTTTGCAGCAGAGAGAGTCGAGTGTCTCTGCCGCAGGAGGCGGGGTTTGGGGGTTTTGAAGGTCAGAGGGGAAGCCCAGCAAGGGTTTGCCCAAAAACAGGAAGGAATCCCTGCTCAGGGTCTCCCATCATCCCTCTGGAGATATTTATAGTTGTTGAGTCATCATGTAACTCTGCCCTGAGGAAAAACCCAGACTGCCAGTCTGACCCTCAACATGACTTTTATTACTCCTGCAGGTATTTTCTACGACAGAGCAGCTTTATTCCACATTTGTCTTTAAAGCTGAACATGTTTACAAGCACGAACACACAACATTAAAAAAAAACACTGAACCAACTGAGGAGAGAAGGATCGCAGGCGGCTCTGAAGCAGCAGGTTAAGCTCAAAACAATCTAAAAAAAAAAAAAAAAACCTGTGAGGAGGGCATCAATTTAACGGCTCTTTGGCTAATGATGTCATTACGTCAGGTTACATTATGACATGTAATGTTACACCAACATGACGAAACGTGACACGTTACGACTTGATATGTGACTTTAAAAGTGAACGTTTGTCACTATTACACGACTTTAAGATGTCCTTGGAGCTTCTTGTCAGCAGCTCATTGCTTATATAGTTTCATATTCATGACATTTTACATTACATAATTAATGCGTTGAATTACGTCTTCATGTAGACTGCATTTCTATACCAGTGCTTAAATCACTTAAATAACTTATATGAGTATATATGTCGGGAGGAGATACATCTATTCACTGTTGGGCTGAGTCTGAACATGACACCAAAGGGGTTTGTTTCCTGTGCAGGTGTGATGCTGACTGGATGTTTGTTTTTGTTCAGGTGCAGCTTAAGAACGAAGAGGCGAAGACGTTTGCCATGAAGATCCTGAAGAAGCGTCACATCGTCGACACGAGACAGCAGGAACACATCCGAGCGGAGAAACACATCATGACCGAGGCACACTCTGACTTCATTGTCAGGTCAGTCGATGACCATCATCATCATCATCAAAATAAAATAATAAACAGTTAAAAGATAAACTATGACAAACATGAACTCCCCAGAGATAAATATTACAGTGTCCGTTCTTTTTTCCTCTCAGTTTCTGTTGCCGGTTCTGACAAGTTGTTTGTGTTCAGGTTGTATCGGACGTTTAAAGACAGTAAATATCTGTACATGCTGATGGAGGCCTGCTTGGGAGGAGAGCTGTGGACGATACTGAGAGACAGGTAACAACTCACACAGTTCATCATTCGCCTATAGAAAATCTCATCTGCTGTTATTCAAAACTGTTGTGATGAATCCTAACGCTAACACTATTACCTCTGCCAGGTGGGTTATGTTTTCACTGTTGGTTGGTTGGTTGGTTGGTTGGTTGAGGATTTAACTCAAAATAGATTTTTGTTTACATTGTAAGCATGTAGTGGGCTGGTATCTATGAGTGAGTACAGTTTGATCAGATCGAAATAAAACTCCAGGTATAGTAGATTTCACAGGGTTTTTAATACTGGATAAGGCTGGATTGAGTTAAAGGAGACTGAGGTATGCACTCTCATTTTTTTAAAGTATGTTTTTGCCTATTGGCACTTTTAGCTTCTCAAATGTGAAGATTCTCTGTTTTATATCACTGTAAACTGAATTTGATTTTGGACCATAAGTGAGACACATGAAGACATCTGAAGACGTCATCTTGGACTTTGGAGACTTGCAATCTGTATTAGAACATCCACTAACCTGCAGCAATATGTATTAGTAAAACAGACAAGAAACAGCTAAAGACAGCTAGCACAATTCAGCAGGAAGTTAACGATGTACCTTCAGTAAATCTAAAACTTTCAAAGGACCATAAAACTGAACAGAGAGACCTCAGGGAGCTGTCACAGTCTCACAGTTTTTGGCCTGTTTGTGTTTCAGGGGTTCATTTGAAGATTCGACCACCAGATTTTACACCGCCTGTGTGGTCGAAGCCTTCGCCTACCTGCACGCCAAAGGCATCATATACAGAGACCTGAAGCCTGAGAACCTCATACTGGACAGCCACGGATACGCCAAGCTGGTAATTCCATCTTTCATCATAGAATTCAATCAACATTTAATATGTATGGAAGATAACACCCAGTAGTTCTAACTGTTAATGTTAGCACACTAGGCTAAATTGTACCACTTTCTAGTTGTGTGATGTGTACCTTTACTCAGTTTTGTCATTTTCCAGGTGGACTTTGGTTTCGCCAAGAAGATTGGAGTCTGTAAGAAGACATGGACATTCTGCGGGACGCCGGAGTACGTCGCTCCAGAGATCATCCTCAACAAGGGTCATGACGTTTCAGCGGACTACTGGTCTCTGGGCATCCTGATGTACGAGCTGCTGACTGGCAGGTGGGGATGAAGCAGGAGGGACGGTAGAGTTCAGTAGAGTCAAACATTGTTATTTGCTGTCCTACAATGTCTCGTGTGTCTCCAGTCCTCCGTTTTCAGGTCCAGATCCAATGAAAACCTACAACGTCATACTGAGAGGCATCGACATGATTGAGTTCCCCAAGAAGATCACCAAGAATGCTGCCAACCTCATCAAGAAGCTCTGCAGGTAGGGGGCGCTTTGAGCCTGTCGAGCCAAAATTCATTGGTTTTTGTCTCCCAACAAATCTTTAAACTGTTTGTGTCAACAGAGATAATCCATCTGAGAGACTTGGAAACCTGAAAAACGGAGTCAAAGACATCCAGAAACACAAGTGAGTGAGTTGCAAGGAAGCTGGCACCTGATTGGCTGTTTCAAAACAATAGTAAACTACATGTTTGTAAAGTCAGTAATCGTGAACTCATTCTAGCTGTATCAGCTCTCACAGGTGTTTCAGATTTCAATGTGAAGATAAAACTGATCTTTGTGTCTCTGATAAGGTGGTTTGAAGGTTTTAACTGGGAGGGCCTGAGGAAAGGAACTCTGACTCCACCCATCACACCTGATGTGAGTTGAAATAAACATTGCATTTTTTTTCCTTAGAGAGACATCAGACCCATGTTAGACCCCTGACCAATTAATGCACTGTAAATGTTCTGAGACCTGACAACAGGACAATAACAAGGTGATTTTCATTATCTTTATAATGTGATATTGTCCTTTTTTGACTAAATCAGTTGAGAAACTGGCTGTTGCCAAAAGTTCAGAAACTGTTACTTCAGGCGCCCTGGTGGCCGAGGTATTTAAGGCACCAAACATGAGCCCAGTTGAAGTCTAGATGAAGACAGTTGTTGAATATCTTTCCCTAATCTCTCAACTCTCTAAGAGCCGAGACAAACCAAATCAAAAAACAACAAACTAATGGCAAACTTATTGGACACGATGACCACGCCCCCAGCCCCTGATGTAAGCAGGTCTTTCATCTAGACTAGCAAAGTTTTGGTACGACTCTGGAACCAGTTTACCTGGCTTAGAGAAAGAACTGGTACCAGTGTAGACACTGGCTCTTAATCAGCAACTGGACCTTCTTGGTCGAAAATGTTTAAATGAAGATTAAAATTCTGTTGAAGATTTTTGACTCTGTGTGGTTCTGTCCAGGTATCCTCTTCGACCGACACAAGTAACTTTGACAGTTTCCCTGAAGACACAGACGAGCCGCCACCAGACGACAACTCCGGATGGGATTATGACTTCTAGGCTCACTCAAAGCCCAGCACCCTACGGTGGGTGGTGAGGTCCAAATCTGAGAAGACAAGGAATTCCCACCAGGCTGAACAATGCAGAGGTTCATGTGCCATTTGGAGGAGGTTTTACTTGTAGCACCTTACTGTGACTCTGCCTGTGTTGTCTTTAGATGTGGCTGGACGCTCAGTGTTTTGTTAAAACATTGTGTCACCAGATGATTTGAGTACTGAGTGTGCAGTAGGCAGCAGATGGTTCAAGACTGAAGACCTTTCACTGGTCAAAATGATCTGGTCTGCCAGAACATCTGAGAGGATTTCCAAGGATGAGACAAACTACACCTGTTCACTTTGACAGGGTTTCCCTTGTACCGAGACCACTGCCACTTGTTTATCAAGTTTCTTAGCGAATTAAATCTGTCAAAGAAATCTCAGAACAATGCATCCTTGGTTACATTTGGACACTTCTGACTTTTAAATCCTGAGAATGTCCTCCATGTTCCTTCAGATTTTAGATAGCTGTCAGAACTCTGGAACATAATCACTCCACCAACAAAAACGGGCCAATGACGCAAGAAAGACAACAGCCCTGGTTCTGGCTCTGGCTTTATGTAACATATCTTGCACTGCAAGACCAGTGAAAGAGTACAAGGATGTCCTGAAGTTACATGACTGGGTAAAGTTGCCCAAGAACTCTGAAGAATAATCAACAGAACTGTGCCAACGATGCAGAAAGACATTTTTGTGAGGCTTGGAGGCACTCTGAGAAACATGAACCTAGAACCTAGAACCACAGTGGCTGCCGCTGAACTTTGGGTATTTTCACTGTCAGCAGTCAGTCACACAGCACCGGCCATGCTTTCTCTCCAATATATTGCTGCAACACTCAAAGATTGTTTGATGGCAGTCAGTGATGAAGCCAGTCAAATTCAAGGGGGCAAATATTATCACAAAGTGCTTCCCAGACAAGCGTGGATTATCAAACCAGCAAAGTGGGCAAGTGAGGCCTTGTCTTACTTAGGGGCTCTCTATCCAGAATCTAGTTTTCATACCTTAAATATAACATAAAGGTTTATATTCAATAACATGGTGAATACAATGATCAGCCAACACATTAAAACCGCAGATGGGTGAAGTGAAAATTGATCATATCGGTACAATCAAACAATGTGCAGAGCAACCTCTGGTCCTCGCATTCACGTGGATGCTTCCTGACACCACACACCCAAACACTGTTGCAGGCCAAGTAGACCCCCTCAAAGCAGAAGCACCCAGCAATGGTAGTGTCTTCCCCACCAGGGCACATTAACTGCTCGGGAATTAGTTGTCCACCTGGCAGCCAAATTCCCAAGATCTCAGTCAGATCGAGCATTTGTGGGACTTCTCGCAAAGTATTATCTGTTGAGGCCTGACCTTGGAGCAGGCTTGGATTTCAACCTGTGGAGGTCTTGGACCTGTCACGTGGTCCCTGGCACCAGGCCGCTGGCAGTGAATCCTTTGAGTCCTGAGGTCAAAGCATCCAAATTCTCAAGATTCCAACTCAGTTGAGCATCCATGAGAAGTGCTAGAACGAGTCTGATCCTTGGAGGCCCCAGTGTGGATTGGACTTGGCTCTGACCCATCAAGGCCTGGACACAGGATCTCTTATGGTGTCCTGTGTTGTCTGGCACAAGGGCACTGGTAATGGATCCTGTGAGTCCTGTGGGTTGACAGCTAGGGCTGAGAATGTCCCCAGAAATCTGATAAAAAGCTCAAGGCATCAACCTGGCCTCCCAATTCCCTGGATTCCAATATAATCAGCAAGCCACCCGCCATCAATGGAGGCCCCACTGTGCAACCTGCTGGACTAAAAGAATCTGTTGCAGGTGCCTTTACAGAACACACCCAGAGTTCCTGTGTTCATACAGAGCTAAGTCGGATCCATGGACTTTCTAATATGGATTTGTTTGCACAAATGCTAGACCTGATTAGGATCTGAAGAATGTGGAGGACAACTTAAGTGTTTTGTCATGTTCCCTGGGTCATTCCTGAGCAGTTTCTCTTGCATTTTGGCAGATTTGCCATGAGAGGGTATTCTTGGTCTGTAATGGTGTTTAGATGGATGATTCATGTCAAGTGGGATCCATGTAAGTTCCAGGACCAAAGTGTTGCCAGCAGAGGATTGCATCGTAACGTTGATCAGTGTTATTTGCATCACCAGTCAGTTATTTTAATGTTGTGACAGATTGGTATCATTAAATAAATTTGTGTTTACAGCAGGGTGGTGAAGTGTCATGTTGTGGAAATGTTTAATGCAGGGTCTCATGAGGCCTACAGCTTGTTTTGGGTTGTGAACAATTACTGAAGCAGTTAGTGACAGTTTTTCTGTTTCTGGAAGCTAAGAAAGGCTTCGAATTGTCCCTTCAGATACCTCCTAATGACATCATAGACATCCTGTCATTCTTCAGCCAAAGTAAAGCTTCTGCTCCTATTAAGTGTCCTTGATCACGACACTTAACCTTTGACCCCTAAGAGGGAGATTATACTTCTGCCATCACTGCAGCCTGTCCTGTGGAATCTGGTGTTTGTGTTTTGTGGTCTGGAGGCGGTTCTTTGGGGGCTTTTCTGACCCTGTTAGCCCAGATTTGGCCCTCTGAGAGCGGGCTCAGGATGAATTTGCAGTCCAAGAGACGGACAGAGGAACTTAAGACTGAACGACACACTCGAGGTCACCATGATGCCTTCACTTCTCATTTCATTTTTGGGAACTTTACAAATCCAAAGAGGTCTGGGTGTAGCAGCTGCAGTTCCGCCTCACCAGATGAAAATTTCTACTTTTAAACTTTCCTCTCTGTCATTTGCTATGTTGTGAATCTTTGGATCATAGCATGACAACAGATATTTTGTACATATTTCCAAGACTGCCTACATCATTTTGCACACACGCGCACATACACACACACACACACACAGACACACACATGACTTGGTTGAGTTTCTTATGAGGTGTTTGTTTGAAAATCGAGAAAGTTTCAGGCTTGTTCCTGTTTTGTGTTTAAGGCTTTTGATCGACTTACTTTGTGGTTATAGACTCCAGAATCACCTTCACCTCTGACGAACAAATCAAACACGTCTGGTGTTTTGATCTTTGTCAGCTGTTTCCTGGTTGTATAAAATGAAAAGAACAAACCAGTCAGAAGTGTGATGGCAGGATTTAGAATAAGGACGTCATCTTCTTGTGTTCAGAGTCAGTAGTCAGTATGTTGATTTATAGAAATAACTTCTGTCTTTGACAGAACAATATCATCAAAAGGGTCCATTTAGTAGCTGGTCTTGAGGTATTTTAGCAAACCACGCGGCCTTTCTTCATCAGTGGAGATTTTAGTTGTTTCCAAAGTCAAGAAATCAACTCAAAGTCTGCCACATTCATTAACGAAGTGAAATCTGTCTAAATGCTGAAGATTTTCACAGAAGCCTGTGTTCACACATCATTCACAGCCTGATTTATAGAAAGTTTGATTCTTAACAACATGAAGAAATTGATTTTTTGTGTCCGTTGATAGTATTTTCTGATTTATGGAATGATAAAAAAGACATATTAAAGATAATATTAAAGATAAAGTCCTCATAAAAACCTTTGACTCTAACCTGGCTTTATCCAGTTTTACATTTATGATCTTGAAATGTGAGAACATTTTCTAACAACTTAATGAAACATTTTCACATAAAAACATCAAATATCAGAAAAGTTGTAATATAAAACGTTTTCAACTGGGGAAGTTCCAGTGTGAGAACCTGTGGTCTCCCCACGAGTTCTCAAATAGAAATGAAAATGAAAACACTTACATGTCGATGTCTGCTGAGTGATATTTAAAGCTCCACAACAGCAGCTGAATGATCCTCATTGTTCTGTCAACAGTCTCTGAGTTTAACAACACACCAACAAACTTCACTCAACATTTGCTTCTGGAGTCAGTTTGACCAACCTGTTGAGGCAGAGGAGCAGTTCTGACACAGTGATTCAGAAGTTGATCCATTACGAGTCAGATCAGAGCCGGATCATACTCAGACAGCAGCAGCAGATCTTTCTGGTGAACTTCAGATTTTAAATGTAGACTTTAACGTGGTGAGATCACAGCAGAAAACAACCGTGACACAAACATCTCTTCTGAAGACTGATGTAGAAATAAAACCTTATACTCTGAGATAATCTTAGTTTCACAGACTTACAGTAACCCAGTCTTTGAGGTTTGCATTTCCTCCATGATAGAGAAGTTTAACCATATAAAGTGATGAATCTGTTTATTTCAGATTGTGTTGATATTTCGTAGCCTTTTGTGAAAGCAGCTGATAGTCGTCTCACTTTGGTACGAAGCCTTTTTATTAGCAGCCTGAACCTTTTGTGATTTTGTGAACTGATCAGTGATGTGACTTCTGTGCAGCTCTGCATGAAAATACTGGAAATGTTCTGTTTCACCACCAGAGGGCAGAATACAGTCAGACGCTCAATGCCATCCTTTGTTGAGTATGAAGCTGGAGACAGGATATGGTTAGCCCAGTTAGCTTAGCATAAAGACTAGAAGCTGCTTCCACATGTCAAAAACTGATTATAAAAATATGTTTGGACCAGAAGAAGAAATATTTATGTTCATATTGATTCTTAGTGATGATATTTTGTGGTTATGAAGTCACTGATTTATTTGTATATACTGGGAATATAGTGCTTTATAATGTCTCAGTTGTCTGTAGATCATTATTATTATTATTATTATTATTGTTATTATGATTATGATTATTATTGTTGTTGTTATTATGGCAGTGGCTGCTGTGGTAGCTGAAGGAACTTTCTGACTCGCTCTCGCTCTGTTCAGAAAAGCTTTATGGGCATGACTGTTAGAAACAAAACAAAAACAAGTTTGCCAAAGCAGTTTGATCTGTGAAAAAAATAAAATCTCTACAAAAAAGCTTCCTCTGTTTCTCTGTTCATATAGTTGGACGCTCACTGCTGTCTGACAGGAGCCAGCAGAAGAATAATGTCAGTAATGATGCATTGTCATACATAAAGGTTAAAAATTTCAGTTTGGATACATTATAAAAAAAACTGTAGGTGTTGCCCCATAATTTCATAACCATCTGCAAAACTGAGATCAAATGTCTCAATATTCCACAGCCGGTCAGGTTTGTTTCAGTCAGCTGGAAGAAAAAGTAAGATATTTAAATAAGAAGTGCTAACACTCCATGAGAAGCTACCAGGTGAAGCTACTAGCCACAACATACTGAAAGTGATAAAGAGTAAACCTGCTCATTCAGAGTTGAGTGGAGGTTGAAGTTAACTGCTTTATATTGTAAGTTAGTTTAATCTGTCACATCATATTCTACAAACAGAACACTTGTTTTGAGTAAAATCTCCCCTGTGGATTCTACCCAAGAAGAAAATGCTTCAGTGCTTCACCAAGTTCAGTACCGTTTACCTGATGTACTCAGACGGGACTCGAACTGACAACATTTAGAACCAAGCAGAGCAATGAAGACCCTTTACTGTGGCTTTTATTTTTAAGGATACCACCAGAAGTTTTCCCTCGTCATTTATCACCATTTCCGGTCTCGGTCCTGTCTAGTTCTGGGTCCGTGGTCTCTGTGGCCCGCTGTGAACTAAAGGAAGTTATTTACTAAAGTTCAAACTGCTGTGAAATCCCTGAGTTGACATGGAGGAGCTAGCTGTTAGCTGGAAGCTAAACAGAGCTAGCTTACCACACAGCTTTGGTTTGACACTTTATCAGACATTGAACACATCAGTGAGTTAGAGTTATTTAACTCAGAGTTAAAGTGAAAGTTATTTAACTCACTGCACGCTGACCGGAGTCTGTGACGAAACTCATTTTGCCTTTTATTTTGAAGGATATCGAAAACCCTATTTGTTAATCCCACTCAGCTGGTGTCTGTATGAGCAAAACTCCATTAAAAAATCCTGCAAAACTAAAGACACGTCTGTGATTACCAACCAAACGTTCAGAGAAAACAATACTCTTCAGCTTATCTGTGCTGATGGACGCGCTGTTTCCAGAAAAATACAGATGACGCATAAATGTTGGGAAGATGATAAACATAATATAAAGTAAAAATTAGAGTGTTTCACATCTTTGCACAAGTGACCAAGTTAATCTTCTCTATCATTCCCAATTTCATCAGGTGTGTTCAGACCAGAACCAGAACACGATCACTTACTGGTGGTTCTGCATATTGTGAAGACATCAGCCAACACACAGTCCGATTCAAGGTCTCCACACAGGACTGAAGCCTGATGGGTCAGTTACATACCGGACTCAGTGACATGTATCTCTCTGATCCGGGTCCAGGTCCTGGAACCTGGTTCTGTGAGACCGGGTGCCAACTGAGATGGATTGAGGGGGTTTTATGCAGATCAGTCAGTGAATAAACATGAAGGAATGAAAAAAAAGGCAAAAATACTTTTTATATAGTTTAAATCATAGTTTTTGACATCGTTCACACCACAGCTCATGTTTCTCCTCGAGGTCTGTTTGTCTCAGTCGATCCACTTTTTCTTTAATTTAACATGTAGTTCTGCAAACCGACCAGCAGGGGTCAGCGTGTCAGCACCGTGTTCACCTGCTGCTCTGGACTCAGTCAATAGACTGATGTCAATCATGTGGACCAACAGCTTTATTTACCAGGCCTCATATTATATTTATATTTATATTTATATTTATATTTATATTTATATTTATATTTATATTTATATTAACCGCAAATGATGTCTATTATTAATATGCTGAATTCCACCAAAAACCCAGGAGATGAGCAAAATTTTTCAAAGTTGTTTTAGAAGACGTCTGTCAGTTTTTATGAAACAATGTTGTGTAAATTCATATGATTTCCAAAAGGAGTCTGGCGAGCAATTCCACAAACAGCAGACCATAATGTGTTCAGTCCAATAAATGAATATAAGAGATTTACAATATCTACGACGCACAATCAAGAGTTTATCTGCACTCAACCAGCTCCGGTCTAACGGACTCAGATTCTGTGGCTTTAAAACATTCTTCCTTCACAGGATGTGACTCTGAGGTTAATGTTTGAGAGGACTGTTCCTTTAAGACTTTCAGAGGATGTGCTGACCATATTTGGTGCTCTGAACGTGTGTTTGTATGTTAATGAGCCTGGATGAGATTAAATGTATAGAACATTTATCCTGTTTTACACACAGACTGTTCAGATGTTCAGGCTTTAATCTGCACACACTTTGATAGATGACCAGATTTATGCTCTCGTAGTGAATCACCTGTTTAACTGTCTGACAGGAGGATTTACAGCTGCTTAACGGTGAAATAACAGAAGGAAACTGAGTGTTAGGAGGTCAAACTGCTGGTGGATGTGTGAGGAGAAGCACGTAGCTACACCTCCTTCTCCTCCTCCCTGCGTTTTATGAATGAGATTTAGACACACACATGCACGCACACACACACACACACACTGACGTCAGCAGCAAACCCATCCCCCACCGATGCGGGAAAAACCTCACGATGATAAAGAGAGAGGCGTCCTCATGTTTCCCATATGTCTCTCTCTCTCTCTCTCTCTCTCTCTCTCGCCCATCTCAGGAGAGAGAGTCTGATGAGGAGACCCCCCCCCCACTCCATCCTCCCTCCTCCACCCGCCTGAGGATGACTAATCCAACAAGGGAGAGCAAGAGACGTGGAGAGCCAACAGGAGAGAGAGATGAGGGAGGGAGGGTACCAGCATCATCAGCATCATCATCATCGTCAGTGAACGTGCAGAACGACAGGATGAACATTCACAACGTTTCAGCTGCTGTCACTGCTGGGCTCAGTCACTCCGGAGCTGGCTAATTCCTGGACTGGAACAGAATCAGGAGAATTCTTGTTCTTGTGAAGGACAGCATGCTGTGGGATCATCATCCCCACCATCACTGGGACTGGCTAACCGCTGGAGTGGAGAGGGATAAAGAGAACAGCCAGAGGAAGAGGGAGGAACGTTTGTATTTCTGGAATGTTCATGTGCATGTGGAGCGTAACTGACTAATCTCTGGAAGGGCTGGACAAGCAGGAGGCATCCTGTTGTGTTTCACTGGAGGCCACCTGACTAGTTCATGGAGACGAGGTTAATTGAGTCATCATTGAGTGCAAGGACAGACTACGTCCTGAACAGCATCCATCCTAACGAGGCACTCCTCCACATGTGGTGTTCCAAAGGTTGGGATGTGACTATTATCTGGCACCGTTGATACATTACAGCACCTCACTGTCCTTCAGCTTCCAGTAACTGCCTGTCGTCTGTGTTACAAGTCTACATACAGCCTCGTCCTCCTCCTCCTGTGACCAGGTTAATCTCTGGATCAGCGTTTCTGGCATGTTCTGCTTCTGCCTGCAGAGTTCCCTGCTGAAGCTCCAGGCGCTGGAGGTGGAGGGGGGCCCCTCGCTGGGTCCGTCCCCAGAGGAGAGCCCCCCTGCCCTGGGCAGCAAGGAGCAGAAGAGCCCCTGTGGCCCGGTGGAGCTTGGGGGGAAGGACGGGAAGACGCTGGCTCTGTGCCACAGTGTCCCCGCGGACGAAAACAGCCCTCCAGGTACATGCACCTGTCTGTCTGTCTGCCTGTCTTCCTGTCTACACGGCCACTTTCTGTCTCACTTTATTTCGTTGCTGATCTACATTGAAATCTTTTTTCCTTTTTCCTGAGAAGACTCAGTTATTGTTTATTTGTGGTGTTGAAATACTTCACATGAGAGTAGTAACAGATTACTTCTGCAGCAGTTGTACTCCTCGTAGTAATTTAATCTAGTAGTTTACAGCGTCGGCCTCACATTCATTCATTCACAGAGAGATTGAAGGAGGCAGCGATCAGACCACCGTTCAGATACTGAGCCCTGATTTCAGTGTTGATTGTTCCTCCTCTCATTGAGCAACACAGTGAAGAAACCGCCTGTGGTCCAAACGGCCGAGTACCGTGTTCATCAGTGTGTAGCTTCAGTCTTTGTGATGACTCCGCTCATTCTGCACAGCACGCCATCAGCAGTGTGCTGCTATTTATGGCTCAGTGAAAACCCTCTGCAGCATGTGAGGCACGCCGACTGCCTGCTGTTACACTCCTGAAGCTGCTTTCACATTTCTACACTCACGTCCTCCAGAACTGTGGCTGTGCAGCAGCATCTTGTTAAATCTACACTCCAGTTAATCAAAGTCAAATGTCAGCAATGAACGAGGGTTGTGTAGGGTGTTGTAGTGTTTGGGGTTCTTGTGGAGGGTTCTATTGGTCCTCTAGGTGATTCTAGGGGCCACTTTGGTTGTGGTTCTAACAGTCAGTGAGGAGGATCTAGAGGAGCCTCTCGAGATTATTTTAGTGGTTCCACTGGTTGATGAAGAGGTTGTCGGATTTTGGGGCTACTGAGGGGGTTCTATGGGACCATTACAAGGTTCTAGTCGCAACTGTAGAACTTTAATTTTGTAGAACTTATGATATTCTTGATTTTGTTCAAGTGATCATTGAGGGGGTTCTAGTGGTCACTGAAGAGGTTCTATTGGTGCTTCAGGTTTTCCAGGGGTCACTGGGTGGTGGTCCCATTGCTTTGAGTGTGCCAGTAGACAGTCCAGTCCCTGAGGAGGTTTAAGAGGTTATATATGTAATTCTGTTGGTCTTTGTGGAGGTTCAAGTGGCCCCGCAGTTGATTCTAGGGGTAACTTTGGTAGCAGGTCTAGTGGGAACTGAGGAGGCTCTAGAGGAGCTTCTGGAGGTCCTGGAGGAGCTTGTCATTGTCTTGGGTGGATTTTAGGGTGATTGAGGTTCTACTGGTCCTTGAGGTGTTTCCAGAAGTCATTTATGTAATGATAAAATCCTAACTTTCCCTCTGGGTTAATAAAGTCCTGCCTTCACTACAGTGAGTCCAGCATCATGTTACGGTTGTACACTGAATACGTCCTCTGTCTTCACACCTGTTGTGTCTGCAGAGCTGCTGACGGTTCTGACCAGACCTCCACAGTCTCCCCGATACCAGCCGTTAACCACCATACACCTGGGCCAACAGCCCCTGGCCCCCGATGGAGCGCTGCCCCCCAGTCCCCACCACTCCCCCTACTCCCCCCAGAGGAGCAGCCCTGGAGGTGAGGGGGGAGGAGGAGGAGGAGGAGCTCTCCTCCAGCTGCTGGCAGGAGGTCCTAGCCCTCTGCCGTCCCCCCGCTGCTCCAGCCTCAGCCACAGCCTGAGGTTCAACTCAGA